>NC_060124.1:43001934-43304964 GCF_021461395.2 Schistocerca americana
AATTTCTTCGTTGTTCATAGTTTTTTTGTCGTGGAGTGTATTCTGTTCTGTCTCTTCCGCTACAGTTTTTGCCTTCTGCGCCACTACTATGAAAGTAATTCCCTGAGGTCTTTAAACAGGTCCCATGATCCTATTTGTCAGAATTTTCCTCATATTCATTTCCATGTCGTTTCTGTGGAGAACTTCATTTGTTATATCAGTCCACTTACTTTTTCAGCATCCTTCTGTAACACCACATTTCTAAAACTCTACAATTCATTTATTTTCCTGTTTCCATACAGTTCATGATTCAATGCCGCCAAATGCTCTGCTTCACAAGCTGATACTAAAAAATCTTCTTCCTCACATTTAAAGGAATGCACACGGTCCAGTCACATTAATGTGACCACTGCATATGTTCGACGCTAACGTGCAATAACCACTCACTGACATTATTAGCAGTGGATGGTACGTGGAACGCGGAAAACTGTGCAGACGTTCTTGCAATGCGAAAATGCAGTTATTTATCTGACGTCCGAAAGGACGTGATCATTGGCTTTTGGTCCAAGGATGGAAGCATTTCTGAAAAGGCTAAATTTGTAAACTGTTTGCGTACTTGTAACATCCCCTCACTTATCGACCTTAATGACAGTGAAAATTAAACCGCGTGTACCTAATGGAAATTTGGGAAAGGCAATCGTCACCGAAGTTAATCTGTCGGTACAAAGGGAGGAAAGGGTTACATCTAAATGAAAGAAAAAATGCAAATGAAATTGGTGGAAATTAATTTTGAAAAGGGGTAAAGTCAATAAAGAAAGTAAATGTGCGGTCGTTACGTTAACAATTAATTGGCGTTAATTAGATATTTGAGATTTGGGGAAAATTACAGTCGCCAGTCCTATGGACAACTACTATAATAACTGAAAATGAAAGATTAATGCACATATAATTAGCACTAAAAGCGTGGCAACTGAAGGTTGACACATGCTGTGTGGAAGCTGAAAGTTTCTCAGAAGTAATAAATTTCGCTACACTTTGCCTTAGTTTAGCAAGAGAATTAATAAAACAGGAAAATTGAAAGTTAATTTAGCGACTGAAATTAATAGTGAACTTTGTTTCTGAAGCACTACGAAATTCAATAAAGTAAGGTTAGTCTTGGGCTACCTCAACAATCATTTCAAAAGCTACTTGAATCTGCGCAATTTAGAAATAAGAGATTTAACTTTGAACTTGAATTAAATGATTATGAACAATTAACAATAGTAAAATTATCAAGCTGAGCTGCAGTCACAGGTAAGCTAAAATATGGTAACAAAACTTGCACTCTTAATTTGTCCTTGTGTAATCTAAATATTGTAGCCAGCTATGAATACTTTAAGTGAACTTTGAAATTAAAGCAGTGAAATGGAATGATATTACTTTAGTGCTGGCGTATGAATTTCAACGACACTCGGGTTCATTCCAGAAAAGGAAAGGACCCTGCTTGGTAATGCAATTGGGGCAATGAGCAACAAAGGTTCATGCTAAGTTGTTGTATTTTTCTAATTGAATAGTTTGAAAAGCTGAGGTCTGCCATACAGTTCTAAAACTTTACGTGCTTCCAGTCTTCCTTGCTGGTTGATTGAAGGTTTGAAGTCGTCGATCGAGGAGGTAGCGACAGTCACTCATTGTCGGCCGTCGCTGTTGCAGAAGCTGGATGCTGGCGCGCCTTCTTCTCGACACGGTCACCAGGCGAAACGGGCTCTTGATGTGCGCCAGCTAATGCTTCCCGTCCGAGACACCCTGTCAGAAACTGTCATAGCAAGTCAAGCGCAATGACATGCTGCCAAACCCCGAAAGCGCGGCAACTCGCGGGAGCGTCACACAACACACCTGCTCCACCGCCCTACTCCAGCCAGACTCCGCTCTGCCCGCGCTCCACGCGGCAGAGTTAACACTACCAGAGATCCTAAACACTTTGGTTCTCCACGCGACCTATCGATGTAATCGTTCGATACCATAGTTTTCCCTAGGCCAGACCCAGCGTAAAAATACAAATAATATTTACAAAACAAACCAATTATACATCGACATAAATGCAAAAATATATGTACATTCAAATAGAAAAAACAATTACAATATATAAAGACACAGAAATGTCATATCTTCAGGTAACAAAATAAGGAAAAACTTTAAAGTACAATAGATGGAAATAGGAGGATATGCATTTCCGGCGTTACATACTGTCGTGGTTAATGTATACCGTTCGAGGCAAAATGGCGCTATCCAAAACCAGCGCCGAGGCAACGGTGGCGCACCTCGGGCCATTGATGACAGGGGAGAACGATGGCTGCGGAGATGCGTATGGACCAACAGATGTGCTACTGTGTAGCAACTGACCGCCCAGGTGAATCAGAGTGTCTGCTCGACGACCGTTTGGCTAACGTTACTGCGTATAGGCCCCCACAGCAGGTGACTGGTTCGTGCACCCATGCTGACTGCCGTTCATCGGCGACGTAGGCTCCAGTTTGCATGACAATATCGCAACTGGAAGTCCACTGACTGGTGACAGATTGCCTTTCCAGATGAATCACGTTTTATGCTCCATAAGCCAGATGGCCTTTGGCGTGTACTGCGTGAAACGTCTGGATGCAAACAAGCTGCAACAGCCGTTGGAGGGTCCAGGCCGGGGGTGGGAGCGTTGTGGTCCAGGGAATGTTTTCTTCGCACTCATAATTCTGTAACGCACAATTGATCAACACTAGTATGCATCTATACTTGGGGATCGTGTCCACCACTAGATGCAGTTTGCCCTCGGTCCGATGGCATCTACCAGCAGTACATTACAACCTGTTTTGCATTTGTATTTGTATTACAACTGACATGTTATATTACTACTTCTTTGTGAGTGCCTCTGTCCTACGATTACATTGGCTGTTGCATGCCTGTAACACCATCTTCACAGAGGCTGGACCCTTCTTTTGCGGAGGAGAATCGTATGTTTGGTGCAGTCACACAAAAATATAAACAAAACAAAGGATTACTTGCATTTTAAATGTTTGTGCACGAGTTAACGACAGCTAAAAAAACCAGTATGGTGTCAGCTACTAATGTTAACGCCAGACTGAAAACCTTTACAAACTCCCTCAAATTAACTGAAGAGTTATGGACTGTTAACCCATACTGTTTTTATTCCCGCGAATAAGCCAGTTGTATTCACATTTTAACCGCAAATATAGAGCTCAGTGAACAATGTGTCAAGATACAAAAGCGTAGATAATGCCTTTTAAATTTTCTCTAATCGAACTGTACCAGAGTACCTGGACCTAAATTTCATTTCATCTCAGCTGGGCACGTTTCCGCGAATGTCGGGATTTGCTCTGCAGTTTGTCGAACGTGCTTCTCATGCAGATATTTGTTCTATCTGCTATTCGGAAGACAGTCTTTAACTAGCAGTTCTTTCGGTACACTTCTGATTGTGAAAACTACCACAGCAAGGAGAAAGTTTGTAAATGGCATAAAACTTACTGTCGTTAAGCAGAAAAAGGATCGTGTGTAAATGAGCTCAATTTCAAAGTGATGGTGTTCGGACGTTAGTTACTGCCGCCTCTGCAGTACTTCACTAAGTGGCAGCAAAATCGACTGAGGGTGTGAATTGCGTCGGACCAGGAAGTATTGAAAGGTGGCTACACTGAGCCACAGCGCCAGAGAGTTTTGTTTCGCCGCCTCCACTGGCAGTGATTATTGAGAAGTAGCGGAGGGCAGTGCTTGTTGAGAACTCGTAGTAGAGAGTGCTTGCTGAGATGTCGTAGTGAAGAGTTCTTCTCGAGAGGTCGTAGTAGGGAGTTCTTGTTGAGATGTGGTAGTAGCGAGTCGGTGAGGAGATATTGTAATGATTAGAGTGCTTTTCATCAATATAAATGAAGGTAACAAACTACTTTTCTTTTTTTTCTCATTATTTCAATGTCCTGAATAATGCGTCATTACGGGTTCAGTCAACAGAGCATCTGGCTTGTGTTCTTGTATTAGAGTGTAATTCTGGTTTTCTTGCGCAATTATAGTATTTCTAATTTTTTTTTATCACGTCAGTATAAATGGTATTTGAAATTTCTTGTCTTATTGAAGAAGAACCGTGCCAGATGTGTACGTTGAGTCATACTTCCACACACAGAACAGTTATACTTGTGCTTTGGTTTCGTAGGTTTTATAGTTGCTGGGGACTTAATTAATTAATTGTGTTAACGAAAATTTTCATTTCATTCTTTGTTGTTGTTCTATGCAGTCAGATTGCGTAATAATACTAGTCAGGGCCAACCGTTTACGAGACACAGCGTAATCGGACATACAGCTACCAAAAATAAAAATTATTTTCAAATTTAATAATTAAGCCCTCATGCAGTATACTGTAAGTCCTGCAGACCAATATTGAAAGACCACAACACAAAATAACCAATGAGGCTTCAAAGAGCACAGTTTGTGAACAGTTCAGAAAATTGTACCACATTGTGTCAATGTTACCGATTCTGTCTTATATCTCGCGTTAAATCTTAGCAGCAGTCAGCTGGTAGGTAATGAAAGGAAGTATACTGAACGTTTTCTTGTTCATTGCAGTCTTACATAGGAAAGGAGGGGATTACGGAATCAAGTATGTCCACGCACGATATAACACTTTACTGCTAAATCGTGTGTCTAAAATAAGGTACCCAAGACAGTATAGGGGCAACAAAATGGATTTTAGTCTGCCATTATGTAAGGCACAATTGACCAACACAAGTATGCATCTATCCTTGGGGACCGTGTCCACCAATAGATGCCGTTTGTCCTCGGTCCGATGGCATCTACCAGCAGTACATTAGAACCTGTCACAAAGTCCGCAGTGCACGTGCCTGGTTCGAAGAGCGCCAAGTTGAGTTTAGCGTACTATCCCGTCCAGCAAACTCACGGAATTAAACCCAATCGAGAATCTGCGGGACCACTTTGATGGAGCTGTACGCACCTTGGGGTTCTCAAGCAAGAAACTTAGCGCAGCTGCCACGGCACAGGATATGCATGGCGACACGTTCCTGTCCGTACCTTTCAGAACCGGATTGCCTCTTTTTCCTGCGCAGCTCACAGCATTACGCCCTGCAAAATGTTGTTATTCAGGCTTTTGACAGATGGTTACACTGCTGTTAGTGGACAGTGTATTAAGTAACAGTAGACTTCTTTTAGCTTGGAATACTCTCTATCTGTGCTAAGCTATTCCTTACGCATTACTTGTTTCGTCCGTTATGTTGTACTTTGCTTGCAAGGCAGAATTCACTTCACCTCGTCTACTACATGGTCCCCAGTTTCGATGCTACATTTGTCACTAATCTCATTTGTGCTACTTCGCTTTTGGCTTTCTTTGCTTTATTCTCAGTCCATATTCTGAACCTATCCGACGTTCTTTCGATTCACGAGTGCTTTAATTCTTGATTAGTATCTTAGGGGACAACAATGCCATCAGCAATTCGTTTGATATTGTTCAGTCTGAACTTTAACCTCTTTCTTGACACTTTATTTTATTTCTGTCATTGATTCTTCGGTTCGCAAGTTTAAGAGTGAGGGATAAATACTGCGTCCCTGCCTTCTGCCCTTTTCCATCTTACCACTTCTCTCTTCGTCTTCTATTTTTGTTGTTCCTTCCTAATTCTTGTGTATTGTAGAATATATTTCCCGACATTTTGTATTGTGTGCCGTTTATTGCTTGAGATTTTTAAACAACATACAACTCTTTACAGTTTACTATATCTAACAGCTTTTCTAGGTCACAAATCCTATGAAAGTAGCTCGATTTTTCTTAAGTCTTATTTCCATTAGCAAGCATACCTTCAGAACTGCCCCTCTCGTGCGTCTACCTTTAAAAAAGCCAAACTGGTCGTTATCTAACAGTTACAGATGTTACCTAGACCATACTCTGATCACCAACTTATAGAAATTGTAAAACATCTCCCCATACGTATAATAATATACGAATTTAGCATGGGATTGGAAGAGAGAAACTAACTAACTAGCTGTAATAATCAGAAATGTGGCATCTCAAATATCAATACAAGGATATTTTACGAACCAGTTGGGACCTGTTCCTTTAAGGGAAAAAGAACAGCTACTTGAGGCTCTTGGGATACTATATGTAGTGCACAACCACCTACAAAGCAGTGACATTAGAACAGTACAGAGTACCTATTTTGGAAGAGCATCATATACTCAAGCAGCATGGAAACTACAATAAACGGATTCAGAATGAACAGTTGTCTCGTCACAGCTGAAAATGATTGTTCACGGGATGGAATGACATATAGGCGAAAGACAGAAATAGCATGAAAATGCAGGAAAAGAAAACTAGCTGTCTTTCTATCGTTGTCTTTTTCTGTTTTTTTTTTCCTCGAGTAAACGATGGAATTTACGAAAGAAAGAAGATTAACATCTTAAGCTATGAAAGATCATTTTAAAAATCGAATCGCGGAGAAACCAGGCCAAAAAGGAAACATGTAGAGAGAGAAAAGAATGGCTATAAGAAATGGTAAGAGGATAGTTTGTGGTAAGCAAGAAATCTAAGTTTGATTATTGGTGTTAGCAAAAATTTTTAATTGTTACTTCAGGTTCACATTCTCAATAAAACCATTCAAAAGTGCCTAAGCATTTAAAATTTTCATTAACTGCTTATTATGTTAATAAATTAAGCGATGTCTCCATGATTTTGAACGTTCTTTTTCGAACCTTAACTCAAAAAAAGTCTTTATGGTCCTACTGATAACACTAGCCAACAAATTTAAACGTTTTTTCTGCATCCGGTTCGTAAATGCGTGGAATTAGCTAATTCTGGAGTGCTGAATTCGTTCATAAAATCAACTTCTCTCTATCACATCACATTTCCTAAATGCACCGCAGTACTGGTGAACGTTGATGGAATTAAGACGAACAAGGAATCAACATTGTTTAATGTATCTATTAGGATATGACGCCAATAGGAGGTTTAAATTAGTTCACAACATATTTTCAACTCAATTTTTCTTTGGTGTTCGTAAAATGTGACAACGATGCTCTTATTTCGTTTGCCATTTCTTTATGACACCTGCCATCTGGTGACTACTTGAAGGCTTACTAGTATTCCTGCACAAGAAAAGATATCTAAAGAAACGCAAATAGCGAAATACGGAAAATAAACAAGAAGTGCACTTAAAAATTCAAAATCTTATACGTTAGAACGTTTTGAAAGGTTGATTCGGATTCTACACACCAGAATACGTCCTAACTGACATATATCCCGGATGAAAAATGGCTGTTGAATAGTGTAATTCTAAGGCGCTGCAGTCATAGACTGTGCGGCTGGTCCCGGCGGAGATTCGAGTCCTCCCTCGGGCATAGGTGTGTGTGTGTGTGTGTGTGTGTGTGTGTGTGTGTGTATGTGTGTGTGTGTTCGTCCTTAGGATAATTTAGGTTAAGTAGTGTGTAAGCTTAGGGACTGATGGTCTTAGCAGTTAAGTCCCATAAGATTTCACACACATTTGAACAATAGTGTAATTTGCGAAGAAACTTAACATTTGTTTTTCTGTTGACGAAGATTACAGTACTTTCGTCCTTCATCCGTATCTAAATTCGGGTAATTTATTGATCTGAGTATCAAATACTTGAAACTGAAAAAAATTAGCTTTGAATAAATGTAGTTACGTTGAAAAAGCTGAGGAAGCAAAATTTGTAGGAATTCAACCATCTCTTTCCTATATGCTTGAAAACATATTATACATAATCATACAATGTAGGCTTTCAAGGCTGGTGTTGTCTTCAGTTGAAACTACCGGGCTGAGAGGCCGTGGTCGATGTATAAAATTTCCACCTAACGTATTTTATACATCGACCACGGTCTCTCAGCCGGAAGTTTCAACTGAAGATATGATACATATGGTAGAACAAGATTTATTGTTAGAGTGATTTTCTAGGAGTACTAAAATGAGGTGGGTTCGCGCCCCTAGTTCTGGCCTTTCCCTTAACTGAGTTGTTATCGTGTTAGAGAAATAAATCTTAAACGTATGTCTTCCGTATCCATCATTATATTTATGGCTATATCGTCATCTTATTCGTAGGAAACATCTGAACGAACTGTATACCATGAATAAATATGCGTTCGTTGTCTAGAATATCATTGATTGGGGGAAAATTGTTATTAGAGATGTGTCCAACTTGGAAGTGGGCTACGATGACCAGCAAAGAAGTATCTAGGGACGTCCCGGACAGCGTGTGGAATACCAACTTGATTGTCCCCCGCCGTACGACCCAACAAACAGGAGTGATGGTCTAGGGTGCCATTTCATTTCATAGCATGTCCATTTGGGTTGCCACTCGCGGAACATTCACAGCACAGCGGCACGGAGATGATATTCTAAGCCCCATTTTGTTGCCCTTCCTGGCTCCACTTCAGCAAGATAATGTCGGCCTGCACACGGCGAGAGTTTCTAATTGTTTGTCTTCGTGCTCGCCAAACCCCAGTTTGGCAACCGGATCTCTCCCAAACTGAGAACGTTTGGACTATTATGGGAAGGACCCTCGCACCACCTCGGCGTTTTGAAGGTCTAAGGCGCCTATTGGACATAATTTGGCACGATATCCCTCAGGAGGACATCCAACTACTCCATCAATCAGTACCAAGTCAACTTCTTTTTATATTATTTATTAAAAATGAAACTCCTCCAGCTGTACTTATTATATTTATTTGGCTACTAGTTTCGACGTTGCGTCAACGCCATCTTCAGGCCCGTACACTTTGATGAAAACAATTGCGTGTGGCTGAGTACTAGAAATCCGCGGTTACTGACCGCCATCCATGTGGAGCACGTATTGGTCTCACCACGGACTTCTAGTACTCAGCCACACACAATTGATTTCATCAAAGTGTACGGGCCTGAAGATTGTGTTGATGCAACGTTGAAACTAGTAGCCAAATAAATATAATAAGTACAGTTGGAGGAGTTTCATTTTTAATAAAAATTATACCAGCTGTGTCAAACCTAATCCAATTTAAATATGGGTGTACGAAGATTATATTTATATAGACATATATTTTTATTATTATTTTCTTTTTTTAAATTTTATCCTTTTGTAAATTTTTCAACAAAAATGTGCTAGTAATAAAACTGAATTTTTATAATACAGCATGTAAAATCACACAATGTACGGCCTGTCATATAATAACGGGTAGTAGGTCCTTACTTGAGAAATAAATAAGTAAAAGTACCAAGCCGAATGAATACATAACCGCCATAGGTGGACAAAGTCGTTACTGACTCGCTCAGTTTGTGAAGTTCTTCTCTTGAACAGGTGATCCAATATTTCTGAAATTGTAATCATTTGTTTCCGTGTAAATTCGCACATCTACCCACGTCTGTCCTATTCGGACAATTTCTTCGTGATGTGTCTTTTTTTTAAAATTTTAGAATGTATTTAAATGTAGATAAATGTACGATAATGCCTATAAGACTGAGGAAGACTCCGAAAGTATCCGTTTACATTACTAGTGGTGAACATCTCGAACAGGCAGCGGCATGCAAAACGTGAGCTGAACAGTTCGAGAATACTGTTCCAACTTTTGTAGGCATCCGCAACTAGGCATGACAATAGTCATCGAATTGAGAGATAGGCCGGTGCAGCACACAGGAAAGTGTAACAGAAATGGTCGGGGAACTTCAACGCGAATCTCTGGGAGAACAACAACGCAGTTTTCGCGGACATTCTGTGTGAATTAAAAATATCTAATGAAGACCGTGCGACTATTGTGCACATGGCTCAAGAGATAGACGGCAATAGCACAAGAGACGCCACCACACAGGCACATCATGGCGCCAGGCCAGGCGTCCTCTCAGTTCTGAGCAGCAGCGTCCCACTGGGGCCGCCTGTCTGCTTCCACTCCGTGTCCATCGCGGGTCGCAGCCTTTCGTCGATACTATAGCCAGCCACCAGAAAGAGCGCTGTCAGCCGCTTTGCATGTGTCTAATACTGGCGGATGTGGAGATCGTTCCGGAGCTCCCTCTGCCGACAGCCAGAAAAGACGACGTGCCGCCCACACTCTCGCAGTCCAGTTCCTGCGTCGCCAGCAGCACAGTTGCCGCAATTGGCCTAGTAACGTCAGCGCCAACGTTTCCTGCAAATACGCAGTGGACCAAAGTTCCGCGAGTTCTTTCCAGAGGGCTCTATTCGGTCTTAGCAGCCGCTGTTTACAGAGAACAAGGACAGTCGGTCGCGTGTCTACATAATTGCTTTCGGTCTTGATGACAATATCAAACGGTTCAAATGGCTCTAAGCACTATGGGACTTAACATCTGAGGTCATCAGTTCCCTAGACTTATAACTACTTAAACCTAACTAACCTAAGCACATCACACACATCCATGCCTGAGGCAGGATTCGAACCTGCGACCGTAGCAGCAGCGCGGTTCCGGACTGAAGTGCCTAGAACCGCTCGGCCATAGCGGCCGGCGGTGACAATATCAAAGACTGTTAAGAGGCAGAAATGTCCATTAGATTCCACTGTATTAGGTATAGACAATAAGCGTCATGCACAAAAATGTTACCATAGCTAAGTACAGTATTGTACCATAAGTATTACTAAATATTATTGGATATTTCTTATTATGTTTAACATTTCTTTTCTAGCACCGACATTTTACAGGTTTAATAACTAATAACAAGCGTCCAAACTGCCACCCATTTTATTGAACCACAGTAAAAAAATAAATTTTCTCCTACCGTGTCTGTTTGGGTTGATAGTAATATTCAGTTACGACATCCCGAAAGTCATCATCCTGCTGCCACCACGTTCGGGTCATATGATAAGAAAAACTAGGATGCGTAAGGAGGCACATGAGGGAAGTATCATAATTTTTAGTGGTGCTACACGGGTGGAAGGATCGATGATAGAATGTAGACACAGATCCGCAAACGAAACTTTCGCTATAATTGTGAATTATGAGCCACCATTGATTGCAATATTAAATACTGCTCTAATCACTAAGTCTTCATCTAATTGATGTCATGTTCCGCCATGACAAGAAATACAATACCGCTTCAGAGCGTTAAATTTTACAGTTTACCTGCTAAAGAAGTTGTTCGACATTTCGTCCTCGCATTTGGACGCAATATTGCACTTGTTCCTGCAGTGATTTCTGAAGCGTTTCAAACAATTTTACCTCCCCTTCCACCCTTCTAGTCATCTCGTAATGCATAATGCATTAATTCCCTGCTCTTACTCTCCAAATGTATCAACAGGGGTGCTGTATGCTTCACTTCTGAGACCAAATCAAAAAATTCAAAGAATTGAGGTCAAGGGATCTTGGATCATACTGACGCATTCGATGCCGGTTTACACTGGATTTAAAATGCCATCACTCATGTACCGCATTACTTAATCAGGGGCCACGAGTGGTTCAAATAGCTCTGAGCACTATGGGACTTAACATCTGAGGTCATCAGTCCCTTAGAACTTAGAACTACTTAAACCTAACTAACCTAAGGACATTATACACATCCATGTCCGAGGCAGGATTCGAACCTGCGACCGTACGGGCGCGCGGTTCCAGATTGTGGCCACGAGTGAAATTTGAACCCAACGAGAACTTAGTCGAAAATTTTACATTAGACTTATATTTTTACTAACTACTTGATGGCTATAATTTAAGTCCAGCAACTCACCTAGGTCCAGTGTGGTATATAATTTTCGTATGGCAGCGAAACTTGGCAGATATTCTAATGCATCAGTGCAGAACCAATTTACCCTGGAAAAAAATTGTTTCCAGTTTTGGCTAACAGATGCAAATCTTGAGCTGCGAATGCTGGAAACACGTATAGAAATGTTTCCATATGTAATGGATTAAGAACGGGACGTTTGCAGGAAAGGACAAACAGGCGAAAAAGGTATAATATTCATTTTATTATCAACTTCGGCTTACACGATTTGTTCTATATGAGAACCAGAGACGTCATCGAGATGTTGTATCCCAGAATGTCGTGATCAACAGCTGCTCGCAACAGTTCCGTTGAATCTGTATACTGGCCTTCAGACCAAATAGAGACCTGATGCGTCCGTGCTAAACGCGTTCTTGTAGATATCCCCAGAGTCTAAGGTCACATGGATTCAGATCAGGCGATATAGCAGGCGATGCATCTACAAAATTTCTGGAGAGAACGCGTTCGTGGTAGGTTTCATTAAGCAGGTCTTTCCCTGGGCTAGCGGCCTGAAGTGTTGCCATTCTTGCATGGAAACACTGGTTTCCACATAGCTGCGCTCTTCCGAAGCAGGAATCTAACGGTTGGTTGGTTGGTTTTGGGAGGGAGACCAGACAGCGTGGTCATCGGTCTCATCGGATTAGGGCAGGATGGGGAAGTAAGTCGGCCGTGCCCTTTCAGAGGAACCATCCAGGCATTTGCCTGGAGTGATTTAGGGAAATCACGGAAAACCTAAATCAGGATGGCCGGACGCGGGATTGAACCGTCGTCCTCCCGAATGCGAGTCCAGTGTGCCAGGAATCTAACGCTGCACGAGGAGGTCTCGATAATGTTCAGAGGTCACGGTACTCCTGTCGGGTCCTCTATGTGTATTATCTTCCGAATCCAAAATAAAGCTTCTTTTGAAACCATACCACACAGCCACATATGGCGAGTGCAATGGCTTGTTGAGCGCAACTCGCGCTGCTGGATCATAGGCGGAACTTTCCTCAATGTTGTCTTATTCACTGATGGCGACTGACTGCCACTATTACCAGTGCTAGCTGCTGCGTTGACGGGCCTAGTCTCCCACGAATGCGATGGTCTGACGCCTAACAGTACCCCGAATTCGGCAGTTCTGTGTGTTCACTACACCCTGTCGTGTAATAGGTGCCTCGACACTCCATAGAAAGTTGCCCGGCCACATGTCATCTACTTCGATCCGTGCCAGGAACCGAAGGGCAAATTCGGATCGTTGCCTGATCTAGTAAGGGTACCTAAATCTACATCTACACATATACTCCGATAGCCACCAAGCGGTGTGTGGCGGAGGGCACAATTCGCGCCAAAGTCATATCCGCCCCTCCCCCCAAAAAAATCTGTTCCACTCGCGGATCGCACGAAAAAAACGACTGTCTGAACGCCTCAGTACGAACTCTAATTTCCCTTATCTTTTAATGGTGATCATTGCGCGATTTGAAAATTGGTGGTAATAATACACTCCTGGAAATGGAAAAAAGAACACATTGACACCGGTGTGTCAGACCCACCATACTTGCTCCGGACACTGCGGGAGGGCTGTACAAGCAATGATCACACGCACGGCACAGCGGACACACCAGGAACCGCGGTGTTGGCCGTCGAATGGCGCTAGCTGCGCAGCATTTGTGCACCGCCGCCGTCAGTGTCAGCCAGTTTGCCGTGGCATACGGAGCTCCATCGCAGTCTTTAACACTGGTAGCATGCCGCGACAGCGTGGACGTGAACCGTATGTGCAGTTGACGGACTTTGAGCGAGGGCGTATAGTGGGCATGCGGGAGGCCGGGTGGACGTACCGCCGAATTGCTCAACACGTGGGGCGTGAGGTCTCCACAGTACATCGATGTTGTCGCCAGTGGTCGGTGGAAGGTGCACGTGCCCGTCGACCTGGGACCGGACCGCAGTGACGCACGGATGCACGCCAAGACCGTAGGATCCTACGCAGTGCCGTAGGGGACCGCACCGCCACTTCCCAGCAAATTAGGGACACTGTTGCTCCTGGGGTATCGGCGAGGACCATTCGCAACCGTCTCCATGAAGCTGGGCTACGGTCCCGCACACCGTTAGGCCATCTTCCGCTCACGCCCCAACATCGTGCAGCCCGCCTCCAGTGGTGTCGCGACAGGCGTGAATGGAGGGACGAATGGAGACGTGTCGTCTTCAGCGATGAGAGTCGCTTCTGCCTTGGTGCCAATAATGGTCGTATGCGTGTTTGGCGCCGTGCAGGTGAGCGCCACAATCAGGACTGCATACGACCGAGGCACACAGGGCCAACACCCGGCATCATGGTGTGGGGAGCGATCTCCTACACTGGCCGTACACCACTGGTGATCGTCGAGGGGACACTGAATAGTGCACGGTACATCCAAACCGTCATCGAACCCATCGTTCTACCATTCCTAAACCGGCAAGGGAACTTGCTGTTCCAACAGGACAATGCACGTCCGCATGTATCCCGTGCCACCCAACGTGCTCTAGAAGGTGTAAGTCAACTACCCTGGCCAGCAAGATCTCCGGATCTGTCCCCCATTGAGCATGTTTGGGACTGGATGAAGCGTCGTCTCACGCGGTCTGCACGTCCAGCACGAACGCTGGTCCAACTGAGGCGCCAGGTGGAAATGGCATGGCAAGCCGTTCCACAGGACTACATCCAGCATCTCTACGATCGTCTCCATGGGAGAACAGCAGCCTGCATTGCTGCGAAAGGTGGATATACACTGTACTAGTGCCGACATTGTGCATGCTCTGTTGCCTGTGTCTATGTGCCTGTGGTTCTGTCAGTGTGATCATGTGATGTATCTGACCCCAGGAATGTGTCAATAAAGTTTCCCCTTCCTGGGACAATGAATTCACAGTGTTCTTATTTCAATTTCCAGGAGTGTATATGCTCTACATCCTCGGCGAAGATTTAGTGAGCACCCCCTTCCGTTTAGCGCGTCGTCTACGTGCAAGTGTAAAATGGACCGCAAACTTTTAAGCACTGTTGACCATGGGATGCACAACTCTTGTGACACTGGACGAGCCCCAGCACTACCAAGGGCAGAGTTGAAAGGTCACTTAAAACAACAGTCACCATGTCAGTAGCTTCCACCGGGATAGGACGCCTTTCCCTTACAGGTGCCACACCAAGGTTACCCGAGTTTTCGAATTTCACCTTCTTTTAGCCATTTGCTGACATCGGCTCTCTTCTCAGACCTTTTAGTCAGCCGTACTCTCTCAATGAAGCACTGTAATTGCTGCCGTCCTCATAAAACAGTTTCACTAACAGCACAGCACATGGCTTCTCTTCTCAAAAGCCATACTGTTCACTTATGTAATGGCTTATCAAATGACAGCGTGGAATTCATACTGTTATACAAACAGTGTGTAGTGCCAGGCCTGCGGCTGGTGGCCACACATTTCCAGCGTAAATCGGTTCCACGTTAATACATGGTTATATCTACCAAGTTTCACTGCCATACGATAATTATAGCCCACAGTGGACTTCCATGAGCAACTGCACTTTAATTATAACCATCTGCTAGGAAAATAATTTTTGCCGTAGTAAGTCCATTTCCATTTTATTGGAATATATTTGTTTGTACTGTCGTCTACTTTCACCCTTATCGGGTTGCACTACGAATGATTAATATACCGTACATACAGCCCAGTCCGCGTCTGTAGCTCAATGATAAACGTCTCTGGCTTTTTTCTGGAGGACCTGTCTTTGACTTCAGTTACTGCCGGTGGTTTTTCTTTGGTTTGAGGACTGGAGTTGGGTGAACTGAGCCTCTTGATGCCAACTCAGAAGATTGTTGAGCGAGAAGCAGCGGTTCCAAGGTCAAGAAAGCCGACAATGGCGGGGAGGACGATGTGCTGATCTCATGCCCCTTCACACAGCATCCGAATGGCGTCAGCGACAGAGGTTGACACGGCGGTCGGTTGTTCCCGATTTTACAGTCTGGGCCAGAATGCGGAGCTCTGCTTGGTTTCCTGCACACAGGGCGTCCCAGAAATGTTGCGACAAACTCTGAGTGGTTGTGGGGGATGCCTTGGAGCACAAATCAAAGACAGGAACCCGTATCTGGAAACATCAACCAATGAGCGAGTTGGCGCACTGGTTAGCACACTGGATTCGCGTTTGGCAGTGTGGCAGTTGAAAATCTTGATTTAGGTTTTCTGTGATTTCCCCAGATCGCTTCAAGCAAATCTGGATGGTTTCTTTGAAAGGGAACGGTCGCCTTCCTTGCCCTTCCTTCCCTAATCGATGAGACCGATGACGTTATTGTTTGGTCCCCTTCCCCAAAACAACCAACCAACGATGCTAGAGAGTGACGTAGTTATAAGCGTTGGCGCATGTCGCAAGGCCACCCCTTCAACAGAAAACGTGACTTTGTGCGCTCATGAACCATAGGCGGAACTTTTCTCAATGTTGTCTGTTATTCACTGATGGCGACTGGCTGTCACTATTACCAGTGCTATCTCCTGCATTGCTGAACCTAGTCTCCCACGAATGCAATGCTCTGTTGCCTTGATGGATGATGGTTTTGGACATAGGTTTCCACCTGCAGTCTATTTCTCTCCTGTATACCGAAAAAAATGGGGATGAGGGTTCCAGGAGAAAAATAAACTGAGGATGGAAACCGTCATCCACCAAGCCAACAGAGCATTTCATTAATAAGAGACAAGGCCTTTTTACACGGCAGCTATTTCGTCTCCTCCACTGGCAGTCATAGCAATAATTCGCAACTACCGAATAACAAACAACAATGCGATACGTCCCACTTCTGGTCTGGCGGTGTACAGAGTCATGTTTGCTGTCGAAGGGGTTGCCTAGGGGCAGGAGCTGGCGCCTACAGCTTCAGTGCTCTGTAGCGTCGCTGGATGATGTTTTGTTCTTCAAGACACCCTCTGTAATCGCTCCAAGTTTATTCTGACATTTCTGGAAGACTGTGTACGCTCTGTTTCCCCTCGCTCAAGAATAACACAGAAATTCGCTAATATTGGAGCAAAATAACGCCCACTATGCACCCTACAGTGGCTTGTGTAGCTTTTATGTAAATATATGCAGTTTCCGGTTTGTCTGGTACTTCAGCTTTCACAGGATGAGAATTTATTTACTATATAGGTGTGAGTAAGGTTCTTAGTTAAATGCTGGGGACGTTTTGCGTTTTTGCCTCTCAGCTGCAGGCGACATTTGAAACTCTTGCCGCCCGCATTCGCCACGTCATTTTCGCTCGGAGGGTTACCTGCGCGGCTGTAGCACTTGGCTTATAACAGCTCGGTTGCTCCGTGAGGCCCAGGGAAGTGCAATTTGACCACGGGGAGCTCCGTCGCTGCAACTGACGGCGTGTCGCCCGTTGCCGCTGCTTTGTTTCTTTTTCTCTCGCTCTGATGGCAGCTCGGCGCGCCGTGTGTCGCGTATGCTGCCGGAATAGAAAACTGTGCTCTCCACCGGGACAGGCATCTGCGTCAAAACACATTGTGTGGGCTTGAAACAGGTGCAGCGTTAGTTACAGGTTCAAAGCAACCGTACGATGAAGGGCGTGGTAGTGGCTCTGAGCACTATGGGACTTAACATCTTAGGTCATCAGTCCCCTAGAACTTAGAACTACTTAAACCTAACTAACCTAAGGACATCACACAACACCCAGCCATCACGAGGCAGAGAAAATCCCTGACCCCGCCGGGAATCGAACCCGGGAACCCGGGCGTGGGGAGCGAGAACGCTACCGCACGACCACGAGATGCGGGCACGATGAAGGGCGTTTCTCAATCTGTTGTAAGTAGGCTTTTTAGGTTTTTTATATTGGTAACGCCACGTAGCGCTCTGTATGAAAATCACTAGCTCTGCTGTGTGCAGTCTGTGGCTGTGTGGCATTGTTGGAATTTGCTATTTTAGTGTTGGGCTGTTGGCTGTTAACAGCGCGTTGCGTTGCGCAGTTGGAGGTGAGCCGCCAGCAGTGGTGGATATGGGGAGTGAGATGGCGGAGTTGTGAGAGCGGATGATCTGGACAGAGACAGTAAATTTGTAAGACTGGATGTCATGAACTGATATATATAATATGACTTTTGAACAATATTAAGGTAAATACATTGCTTTTTCTCTATCAAAATCTTTCATTTGCTAACTATGCCTATCAGTAGTTAGTGCCTTCAGTAGTTTGAATCTTTTATTTAGCTGGCAGTAGTGGCGTTCGCTGTCTTGCAGTAGTTCGAGTAACGAAGATTTTTGTGCGGTAAATGATTTGTGAAACGTATAGGTTAATGTTAGTTAGGGCCATTCTCCCGTATGGATTATTGAAAGTCAGATTGCGTTGCGCTAAAAAGTATTGTGTGTCGGTTTAAGCACAGTCTTGTATAATTGTTCAAAGGGGACGTTTCACTGTTCACTTCGTCAGTGATTGTTGTAGTATTGTGAACGCATGACAGCTGTAAGATGGACGGTGTTCAGTTGAAACATCCGGGATCAGCGGCCGTCGTCAATGTATAAAACTGCATTGTTCCACAAAACTTAAAGATGAGAAAGACTAACTACTTGGTGAACATGATGAATGTGCAGGAGCATGTTGCCAGAGATCTCCCAGTTGTGCACAGAAAGGTAGACGTCATATGGCGTGAGGTCAGAATGAATGTAGCTCCAAATGAGAGCGGCCCCACAACACGTGGAAGTTGAAAGAACCCGAAAATACCGTGTGTATCAATCAGCGAGCAGTTCCGATGCACTGTGGTGATGTTCTTCATTACTACATATCTCAAAGACGATGTTTTAATGAAGGACGAAGCGTTAGGAATGTAGCTCAGGAGTTTGGTATTGCTGGCAACACCTTGCATGGGGAGCGTTCCGAACCACAGGTACTGTTTCCCGAAGAAGAGGAAATGCTTCATCACGGTCAACTACAGCAGCAGCTGACCGCTACATTGCGCGACAGGTAAACAGAGACCCGTGTCAGACAGCGGGAGCAACTGCGATCAGAAGTGACTTCAATGAAATCGGTGACAATGCACGACTGCATCTAGCAGAGTGGCTCTTGGAACAACAGGATAATCGGAGAATGGACTGACCTTCCTGTTCCCCCGACTGATACCCCGTGGAGTACACGAGAGATGGTTTGGAAAACGTGTTGCACCACGTCCATATGCCCCAACGACCATGCAGAAATTTTCGGCCGCTTTGGTGGAGGAATTGACCGCCCTTACACAAGAACTTGTTCCCATCATGGGAGTATACTGCAGAGCACGCACTGTCGTCCATAGTGACCACACACTAGAAAACATGACTCTCTTTTGCGATGTCCAACGGACGTCATAAATCGCAGTGACTTCAGTATAATTATTGTCTTTGAATAAAAGAGTAATTTCTGTCCGTCTCATTGCGTATTTCTTCTATTACCTTCTGTACCATATTATAGCAGTTCTTGCTACGTAAGGTCCAAGTTTCATCTAACTGTGTTACCTCGAAGTGACAAATCATGCGGAAGTTACTTTCGTTCTTAAGTTTTGCACACGAGTGTATCCACTAACGTTTAGATCTCATTTGTCCGTTTACGTAGCTGAATAGGTTTTCAGAAATTACTGCAACCAGTCGCCTTTTATGTAGATGTATTTTATTTAACCATGACCGGTTTCGAGCTGCCTAGCAACTCATCATCAGATGGTATATACATTTAGTGCTTTTTTGTACCCATTGTGTGGGTGGTTGAGTATCTGTGGCTAGACAGAAACGAGAACAAATAATCGCTACATGTGGTACAGTAACACGAAATATTTACAGCATAATTTATGTTTAACGTATAAGAGCAAATAATCACTACATGTGGTACAGTTACACGAAATATTTACAGTTTAATTTACGTTTTGAGGTGTTACTTACAGATAAATCTTTCTGCAGGTATATATATATCTCTTTTAGGACGTATTTTGAAACCATTGTGTCTTGTTTTTCACAATTTCACAAGTTAAAACTTTCACTAGATGTATATTACTTTTATGAGGCACTGTTGGAAACATATATCTTGTTTTTCGTAAACATCGCTGAACACACTTAGCCACAGATACGAATACAGGATTTACACATTATAAACAAGCCAAAGATTGCAATATAACTACAGTATCAAAGATTTCAAGTTGACCAGAGGCATTATTAGTCATCACACACACTGACAAGAGATTTGTCTTTATTACATAGAAAATAAATGTAAATTAGCTTAAACTAGTAAAATGTTTATTTATAAATTAACTGTGCAATTTTAACAGGTATATAAAAAACTAGATTTTTTTACATTATATTTCAGTTACATTTAAGATTATTGGTATTGAGAGTATTATGACAGCTAATTTCTTGCTCCTTCCATTGGCTGTTCTTGGCATATGATGTCTGGGATGAGAGGTTGATGGTTAACTTGAAATAATAAGTGATGCTGGTACACATCTACATAAAAGGCGACTGGTTGCAGTAATTTCTGAAAACCTTTTCACACTACAGTCGCAGTGTTCCACATCCACAATGGATAAAAGTCTTACGTAGCTGAATGGTCAGTGTAGATGGCGCGCGTGAGGATGAACCGAGTTCGAGTCCTGGTACTGTCTACGATTTTTCTTGGTCGGAGGACTGATACGAGGTGCACTCAGCCTGGTGATTTCAGTTGAGGAGCCACTTGAGTGAGACGTGGTGACGCCACGTTCTGGAAAGCCGTCGAAACGGCCTGGAGAGCGGTGTGCTGACCATATACCGCTCCATAGGGCATCCGCATTACGTCGGAAGACAGAGTGTAACTTTCTTTTATCAAAATATTGTGTTTGTTAGTGGATATGCGATGCATGATGTTTTTCTTACCGAAATTTACTGTGTAATGTGTTGTTGAGCAAATGCTGTGCTTAATCAGATTTACTGTAATAAAAAAAAATTAATCAACCTAATCTGGAAAACCAGTATGTAATGCCTATAATGAAATCAATCCCTCTGAAATTTTCTCAGTCTCGTGAGCACCGAGTTCTATGGCTCTGTGCAATAAACTAATAAAATTTCCTATGCAAATAAACAATGAAATAGTGTTCTAGCAGTAGTGGACACCGGAAGATCCTGAGGTAGATCCCAGCAGAGGGGTCGAAATGTCGATCATTTTAAAAGAAATATGACGCGGCCTAATATCCCAGAAGTTTTTAACTTCTGTGACAACGGCCACGAAAGCCTGCAGACTTCCATAAAACAGTGAAATACATTTTCCTTAGTTCATGAACCGCAACGGATGTAATGGTACAAATGGCTCTGAGCACTATGGGACTCAACTGCTGAGGTCATTAGTCCCCTAGAACTTAGAACTAGTTAAACCTAACTAACCTAAGGACATCACACACATCCATGCCCGAGGCAGGATTCGAACCTGCGATCGTAGCGGTCTCGCGGTTCCAGACTGTAGCGCCAGAACCGCGCGGCCACTTCGGCCGGCAACGGATGTAATCTTGGTATTCTGTTCTCTCCGCATTACGCATAGAAAATATTCGATCTTGGCACAGCGAAGTGCAATGGCCGGCCGAAGTGGCCGTGCGGTTAAAGACGCTGTAGTCTGGAACCGCAAGACCCCTACGGTCGCAGGTTCGAATCCTGCCTCGGGCATGGATGTTTGTGATGTCCTTAGGTTAGTTAGGTTTAACTAGTTCTAAGTTCTAGGGGACTAATGACCTCAGCAGTTGAGTCCCATAGTGCTCAGAGCCATTTGAACCATTTTTGAAGTGCAATGCTGGCCGTAAAATTAGCGTCATACAAATGTCTGTAGATTAGTTGCTAAATGAATAACCTTGTAGACCTTCAGTGATAATTTAGGATATTGGTTCAGCGCTGTTCCTACATTGCCGGTCCTACATGGCCGTTGTCACCCCTGGGGGTCCACTTGTACATAAACCCCGATTTTGTAATATATTTCATGAAAAATGACATGAAATGGTTATAACATATAGAAGAGATTGTATATTTGACACCACTGAACCAAAGATGTTGCCTGAGTGGCAGAATCGACATCCCTCGAGCCCTCAAGGCGTGAAGGAGGAGCTTATTTAGTTCCCATCAGTGGGAGGCGTCTTCAGGGATAAGATGGTACTTGCAATTTGGAGCTTCTTGAAACTGAAACGTAGTAACCCAATTGTCACATTAAATTAATGTTACATGCTGTACAAGCTACTTTTTTTGTCATCAGTTGTAAGGTGGCGTTATTTTACAACTTACAAACCGCGTTTACACAAGTACGACATAAGTAAGCCCCTTCAACGGTAGAAAAGACAGGTTTGTGCTGGTTCAGTAAAAACATGTATGTGACTGACATCGTCTAGTACATTTCATTTATTGTATAATGTCTGCGTGGTGGGTAACTGGGGAACAAGCAGAGCTGTGAAACTCGTGGTAGAACGGAAGGACACAAGAAGCTCACACAGCCCTTAGTGCAATAGGACGGCACAGTCGCTTCCGGTGCTAATCCCGGGACCCGCCCGTGAGCTGCACCACTTGCAAAACGGGATCGCGTGTCCGGCGGGCAGGCTTTAGGAGGCGGCCTGGTCGGCGAAAAACACGTGGCAGCAGGTATTCGCGTACTTTCCTACGGACGTAGAAAATACTTCCAGGAACTTCGATCTCGATTCTAAACGGCGATTGGTCGGCGTTCAGAAACGAGCGTCTTCAAGAAAGATGATTCGCCACCCAAATTTAAAAGGGGGTGGGGGTGGGGAGACTGAGCAGCGAAAGGAGGAGAGGAGAGGAGAGGGGGGAGTCGTTACGGGGTAGTGGAACAGGAGAGTTGTCTTGGAGATCCTCGACAGTAGACGGACGTCTTCGGCTGTAACTTTGGTGAACTACAATTTTGCTATTATCTTGTTGAGGCGAGAAGTTCTGCGGGTATAGCCTCTCATCATTTCGGTGATCTTGCTTAGCACCGGCGTGTGGGAAAGTGAATTTACTTTGGTGAACCACTTCTTCAACTCCGTTCTGCACCGAGGTTTCACACTGCTCATTGCGATAGTAGTTCCTTCTGTTGCTACACTATTGGCCATTAAAATTGCTACACCAAGAAGAAATGCAGATGATAAACGGGTATTCATTGGACAAATATATTATACTAGAACTGACATGTGATTACATTTTCAGGCAATTTGGGTGCATATATCCTTAGAAATCAGTACCCAGAACAACCACCTCTGGCCATAATAACGGCCTTGATACGTCTGGGCATTGAGTCAAACAGAGCTTGGATGCCGTGAACAGGTACAGCTGCCCATGCAGCTTCAACACGATACCACAGTTCATCAAGAGTAGTGACTGGCGTATTGTGACGAGCCAGTTGCTCGGCCACCATTGACCAGACGTTTTCGTGAGAGATCTAGAGAATGTGCTGGCCAGAGCAGCAATCGAACATTTTCTGTATCCAGAAAGGCCCGTACAGGACCTGCAACATGCGGTAGTGCATTATCCTGCTGAAATGTAGGGTTTTGCAGGGATCGAATGAAGGGTAGAGCCACGGGTCGTAACACATCTGAAATGTAACGTCCACTGTTCAAAGTGCCGTCAATGCGAACTAGAAGTGACCGAGACGTGTATAATGGCACCCCATACCATCACGCCGGGTGATACACCAGTATGGCGATGACGAATACACGCTTCTAATTTGCATTCATCGCGATGTCGCCAAACACGGTTGCGACCACCATGATGCTGTAAACAGAGCCAGGATTCATCTGAAAAAATGACGTTTTGCCATTCGTGCACCCAGGTTCGTCGTTGAGTACACCATCGCAGGCGCCCCTGTCTGTGATGCAGCGTCACGAGTAACCGCAGCCATGGTCTCCGAGCTGATAGTTCATGCTGCTGCAAACGTCGTCGAACTGTTCGTGCAGATGGTTGTTGTCTTGCAAACGTCCCGATCTGTTGACTCAGGGATCGAGACGTGACTGCACGATCCGTTACAGCCATGCGGATAAGATGCCTGTCATCTCGACTGCTAGTGATACTAGGCCATTGGGATCTAGCACGGCGTTCCGTATTACCCTCCTGAACCCACCGACTCCATATTCTGCTAACAGTCATTGGATCTCGACCAACGCGAGCAGCAATGTCGCGATACGATATACCGCAAACGCGATAGGCTACAATCCGACCTTTATCAAAGTCGGAAACGTGATGGTACGCATTTCTCCTCCGTACACGAGGCATCACAACAACGTTTCACCAGGCAACGCCGGTCAACTGCTGTTTATGTAAGAGAAATCGTTTGGAAACTTTCCTCATGTCAGCACGTTGTAAGTGTCGCCACCGGCGCCAACCTTGTGTGAATGCCCTGAAAAGCTAATCATTTGCATATCACAGCATCTTCTTCCTGTCGGTTAAATTTCACGTCTGTAGCACGTCATCTTCGTGGTGTAGCAATTTTAATGGCCAGTAGCGTATTTAGTACAACGGGGGATATCAGTTACTCCGCGCCTAATCACAGATCGCGAGTACATTATAGGGCAGAGCCAGACAGTTTAAGGGCCAGTATTAATAAATGGAGAAGCTGAGATTTGTAATTATTGTTTAGTGCCTCTAAATTGTTTTTGTGATTAATAACTGTGTTAGTATCACGGCATTTATTCTTTAGTAGATCGTATTTTCCTGTACCAATTAATCTTGTCTCTTGTGTACATTTTACACATTTTACAACTTATTCGTTAAAAGGGGGACTGGATTTTGTCGGCGTATCCTGACATTGTATCGTATCCACAGGATAATATTAGGAAACGGGTAGGTTATCACACGACATCATACATAATTAATGAGAATAGCGTATTCCTACTGGGGGACGTATAAGTGTCAGGGCGACTGCAGTAGCGTTAAAACATCCATTACGCACATTATCACTTGTACGTCCTCATGGCAAGTCTCCGCCATCAACAGCCAGCAGAAGAAGTGGAGGTATGTTAGAAAGTTTTCTGACTCGTTTCATGCGACCCACCACCAATTCCTCGCTGATGCTAACCATCTCATTTAGCGTAGCATTTGCAACATATGTGCTCAATTATTTTCTGATTGCATTTCCAGTATCTGTCTTCCTCTACACTACACACTCTGCAACCCCATCTAGCACCATGGAATTTATTACCTAATGTCTTAATAGACGCCTCAACATCCTGTCCCTTCTTCTTGTCAGTGTTTTCCGCATATACATTCCCTCGCCGATCCTGCAGAGAACCTCATTTCTTATCAGTCCATCGAATTTTCAGTATTCTTCTATAGCAATACATCTCAAATGCTTCGATTCTTCCCTGTTCCGGTTTTCCAACGTTCCATGTTTCACTACAATACTATACTGTGCTCCAACCGTACCTTCTCAGAAATTATTTTCTCAAATTAGGTAGGGTTATTTGGTTAATTAGGTAGCAGAATTTGTTAACTTCGTCTGCTTCGTGAGCCCCACTTTTGATGCTAAATTTTTTGCTGTTCTCATTTCTGTTACTTCTCTTTCTTACGTCTCTCTTCGATTTACTCTCAGTTCATCTTCTATACTCATTAACTATCACCAGAGACTCTTATCACTGATATACTTTCACCTTGAATCTTAATCGCACTCTTTAACCTTTATTTCCGTCATTACTTCTTCTATGAGCAGATTGAACAGTAGTGCAAAAGACTTCATTCGTGTCTTCCACCTTTTTTAATCTGAGCATATAGTTCTTGGTCTTCAAGTATTATTGTTCCCTTTTGTGTCTTGTACGTATAGTCTTTCCCCATGGCTTACCCCTATTTTTCTCAGAATTTCGGGCATCTGGCACCATTTGACATTGTCGAACACTTTTTCCAGGTCGGCAAATCCTAAGTATGCTTCTAGACTTACCTTCAATTTTGTTTCCATTATCAACTGAAACGCCAAAACTGCCTCTCAGGTGCGTTTAACTCTTGTAAAATCAAACTGATGGTCATCTAACAGATCTTCAATTTACTTTGCCATTCTTCCGTATATTATTTTTGTCAGTAGCTTGCATGCTTGATATGTTAAGCTGACCGTACAATAACTCTCGCTCTTGTCGGCTCTTTCTATCTTCGAAACTGTGTAGATGATGGTATGTCGCCAGTCGTATACATTCTGCAGACCAACGTGAATAGTTGTTACGATTTTCCTACGTTGTTGTTGGGCAGATTATCAGCAGAAGCTGCTAGGAGCCAAATGGGGATGGAGTATGAACTGGGAGCTGTGTACGTGTTGCAGTCCAGAGATCAGATGTCAAAATCTTCCGGAAAGTGTTTAAGGTTTCTAATTATTGACTTTGAAATTGTGAGAAGTTTAACTTGTCTGGCATTTAAACAGCCATTCTTCCCACACTCTATACGTGAATGGAACGGAAAGAAGCCCTAATGTTACAATGAGAAGTACGCTCCGCCAAGCACTTCACAATAGTTTGCGGAGTATAGATCTACATATAGAACAGTTGGACAGTTGGACAGAGACATTAGGTTTGCCGTGTCAGTACCAAGCTGTGACTTCATTATGACGTGTATGTGCCCAGTTTCGACAAATGGGCATTCCGATCGAATTCCGTAGTCTTATGGAGTTCAGACAAGTGTAAGACACCATATAGTATGAAAGTAATGTGCCTTGTCGCGTCTGGTATACTTGCTGCCGTGACTTAATGACTCTTCGAAATAATGCGAGTGGTTGCTGTTTTCAGTACCTACCCCCGCACTTGAAATTAATGTGTGGATAATCAGATTATGTTGGTTTCAGAAATGCTGTCTGTAAATGCAGAATCACTGTTTGTGCTTCATTAGTATTAGAAGATATAAACGTACATTTCTGATACTATCCCACTCCCGCCGAAGGTTCGAGTCCTCCCTCTGGCATGGGTGTAGGTGTTGTTTTTAGCATAAATTAGTTTAAGTTACTGTAAGTGGTGTGTAAGTCTAGGGACCGATGACCTCAGCAGTTGTTCCCTTAGGAATTCACACACATTTGAACATTTTTCTGATATTATAAGCGCTGTGGTGATCTTAAGTATCATAAGCACTGAATAAATTTTCAAGCGTCAAGATCACTAAAATCATTTATTCATATAGATAATCATTTCGGAAATTCTCTGTTGCTATTTGAGATCTATATTTACATTAATACACACTATTCTCTTCAGTACACTAAGTGGTGCTATGCAATGTCTAGAAATTCTGATGGAATTTAATCTATCACTTCTGCCTTATTTGATCATAAGTCGTCGAAAGTTCTTTTAAATTCTGACACTAATTTTGGATCCTTTATCTCTTCCCTGTCGACTCCTCCAGTTTTTTCTTTTATCGTCAGACAAGTCTTTCCCCTCAGGAGACCTTTAGTGTACTCTTTCCACCAATCCGTTCTCACCACTGTGTTTAACCGCGGAAATCCCATTGCACTCTTAATGTTATTGGTCTTATTTTCAGTTTCACTGAAGGTTGATTTGACTTTCGAAATGCTTTCAACAGCCATTTCGATTTCTTCACGTTTTTCATGCAGCCATTTCGCCCTAGCTTCCTTGTAGCTACTATTTATTTCATTCCTAAGAGTATTGTACTTCTGTATCCTGAATTTTCCTGAATGTGTTTTTCACTTTCTTCTTTCATCGATCAACTGAAGTATTTCATGGTATCAATGGTTTCCTCACAGTTACCTTTTTCGTTCCTATATTCTCCTTTCCATTTTCTGTGATTGCCCTTTTTAGAGGCGTCCATTCCTTTTCAACTGTTCTGCATACTGAGGTATTCCTTATTGCTGCATCGACAACCTTAGAGAACTTTGTGCGTCTCTCTTCATTTCTTTGAACTTCCGTATTCCACTTCTTTGCACATTGCATCTTCTTCACGACTCTCTTGAAGTTCAGCCTAATCTTCATCATTACTAAGTTGTTATTTGAGCCTATATGTTCTACTGTGTACATCATACAATACAATATCTAACCATGATGTAAGGTAACTGGAATCTGAAACGTGGTACTCGCTGGATTTAAGGAAAACGTGGAAGGGAGGACCCACCAATGTAACTTTCTTTTCATACAACCTGTTTATTTAACAATATATAACCATAATTTTTTTTACAAAATGAACAAATTTGCAAATCAATAAGCTTTAGCAAGATAAATCAAAACAGCAAACAATATGACAATAATTACAAGACCGCCGGACCTGCAAGCAGCCCGTTATCTGGTGAAGCAGCTGTGTTTACTACCGCGCTGGACAGAGTCTGTCTTATTTACCGCCATTCTGCAACACATGAAAACTAGTCAAGGGACTTATCTCTGGCATGCTCCCCGTGAGACCCGCATTCCCAACTTACTGTCCACACACTACATTTGTAGTGCCCCTGCCGACTATACTCATTACTCGCGGCAGTCAGTTTACCGATTCCCGTAAGAGTTTGAGCAATGTGAGTGCATCTGCACTGAAGAAGATCATTGGCCGATAAGCCTTATTTATCTGTTCTTTCGGACGTGATCTTGCAGCGCTCGGAGAATGAAATTACACTGAAATCCAGACCATTAGCTACTTATCGGCGTTGATAAATATCAGCGGGGACAGATGAAAATGTGTGCCCCGCCCGGGACTCGAAACCAGGACCTCTCGCTTACGTGGCAGACGCTTTATCCGACTGAGCCACCGAGGACATATTGGCGACAAGAGTGATTCAGTTACTCAAAAGAGATGACGTAACATTTAATTTGAAAGCTTTATGTTGAGAGGTTCGGGGTTAAGACGCGCACATGTGCGTAAAGTTTAAACAGATTAGGCAACCACTTGACTATGATAAGACTTACTTCAAGGCAACCAACCTCTTAATTTCAATCGGCAACTAAGGTGCGACTGGATCCAAACCTGTCCCTTTTGACAATCTTATTTTGACTAAAGCCCTGATGGCAGTTGGCTGTTAATATTTTCAAAGTTAAGCTGATTGTCAGTTATTAGGACCGCTCTGAGGAACGTCTCAAAACATTACTTGTGAACACTTACTGCAAGAGAATTCACTCAGCGGAACCACAAGATCCAGCTAAAAACACACCATTAATGACTCAGTCTTTCAAAGACAGCAACGAACAGCTTACAAGGGAACCTCCCCATCGCACCCCCCTCAGATTTAGTTATAAGTTGGCATAGTGGATAGGCCTTGAAAAACTGAGCACAGATCAATTGAGAAAACAGGAAGAAGTTGTGTGGAACTGTGAAAAAATAAGCAAAATATACAAACTGAGTAGTTCAATGGCAGATAATCAACATTAAGGATAATGGGAACGCAAGAAGGCCGTGGTCTCGTGGTAACGCGAGCAGCTGCGGAACGAAAGGTCCTTGGTTCAAATCTTCCATCAAGTGAAAAGTTTAAATTTTTATTTTCAGTTTATGTGACAAACTCTTATGTTTTCATCACTTTTTTGGGAGTGATTATCACATCCACAAGAAAACCTAAATCGGGCAAGGTAGAAGAATCTTTTTACACATTCGCCAAGTGTACAAGTTAGGTGGGTCGACAACATATTCCTGTCATGTGACGCACATGCCGTCACCAGTGTCGTATAGAATATATCAGATATGTTTTCCTGTGGAGGAATTGGTTGACCTATGACCTTGCGATCAAATGTTTTCTGTTCCCATTGGAGAGGCACGTCCTTTCGTCTACTAATCGCACGGTTCTGCGATGCGGTCGCAAAACACAGACACTAAACTTATTATAGTGAACAGAGATGTCAATGAACGAACGGACAGATAACTACGCAAAAATAAAGAAAGTAAAATTTTCAGTCGAGGGAAGACTTGAACCAAGGACCTCTCCTTCAGCAGCGGCTCACGCTAGCACGGGACGACGGCGCTCCTAAGCTCACATTGTCCATTATGTTGCTTATGTGGCCCATGGACTACTCAGTTTGTATATTTTGCTTATTTTTTCACAGTTCCACACAACTTCTTCCTGTTTTCTCAATTGATCTGTGTTCAGTTTATCAAGGCCTATCCACTGTGCCAACTTATAACTAAATCTGAGGGGGGTGCGATGGGGAGGTTCCCTTGTTAGTAAAACATGTTTTTCAGATTGTGACTAATGCAATTACAATCAAAGAATTGAACCGGTTAACATATAAATCTAATCACAATACCCCTTTTGTTTAATGGCAGCCTGTTTCCTAGTACAATTGGTCTGGTTGTATTTACGACGAGGAGCTGAAACATTAAAACATTAATGGTCGGTTATAAATCAGAAAGGAAAGGCAATATAATAGCGGGACAAATTTTCAAACGACAACTCGTGGAAAAAATTTGGAAGTTTGTGGTAAGGACTTATGGAACAAAACTGCTGAGGTCACCGGTCCGTAATCTTACACACTACTTAATCTCACTTAAACTAACTTACGTTAAGGACAACACACACACCCATGCCCGAGGGAGGAATCGAACCTCTGACGGGGGGGCAGCCGCGCGGATCGTGACAAGATGCCTCAGACCGCGCTGCGATTTCCGTAGGTCCGGGTGGTCTCGCTTCTGTAGTGTCAGTGGTGGCAATCTGGGCTTCTTCTCGGGTTGGATGGTTCTCCGTGCTCACATCAGGGCTTGGGGTCAGGAATTGGCCGCGGGCAGCCGTAGCGTAAGCCGCTGGCAGCGCAGTCATAGCCGGCGGTCGCGGCGCCTCGCCAGCCGGCAGCTGCGACACTCGCCGCTGTAAACACTCAGCGCGGACGTGGCCGGGAGAGTACCCCGCGCACGTCCTCGGCTGGCCGCCGTATATGACGATACCTCGGTATCCACAGACGCTGGTGTATGACGGTACATGCTTGTGCAAATTGACCTTTAATTGTCTCACTCCGTTGAGAACTTGGAATTTGCGTGCGTGGGACCACCGTTCGGCAACATTACTGACAAGGGAACCTCCCCATCGCACCCCTTCAGATTTAGTTATAAGTTGGCACAGTGGATATGCCTTGATAAACTGAACACAGATCAATTGAGAAAACAGGAAGAAGTTGTGTGGAACTGTGAAAAAATAAGCAAAATATACAAACTGAGTAGTCCACGGGACGGATAGGCAACATCATGGAGACAGTGAGCTCCTGAGCGTCGTGGTCCCGTGCTAGCGTGAGCCGCTGCTGAAGGAGAGGTCCTTGGTTCAAAGCTTCCCTCGAGTGAAAATTTTATTTTCTTTATTTTTGCGTAGTTATTATCTGTCCGTTCGTTCATGGACGTCTTTGTTCACTGTAATAAGTTTAGTGTCTGTGTTTTGCGACCGCATCGCAAAACCGTCCGATTAGTAAGACGAAAGGACGTGCCTCTCCAATTGGAACCGAAAACATTTGATCGCAAGGTCATAGGTCAACCGATTCCTCCACAGGAAAACACATCTGATATATTCTATACGACACTGGTGACGGCATGTGCGTCACATGACAAGAATATGTTGTCGACCCACCTAACTTGTACACTTGGCGAAGGGGTAAAAAGACTCTTCTACCTTGCCCGATTTAGGTTTTCTTGTGGATGTGATAATCACTCCCAAAAAAGTGATGAAAACATAAGAGTTTGTCACATAAACTGAAAATAAAAAATTAAACTTTTCACTCGATGGAAGATTTGAACCAAGGACCTGTCATTCCACAGCTGCTCACGTTACCACGAGACCACGGCGCTCCTGCCTTCAGAGCGTCCTTGACGTCCCATGAACTACTCAGTTTGTATATTTTGCTTATTTTTTCACAGTTCCACACAACTTCTGCCTGTTTTCTCAATTGATCTGTTTTCAGTTTTTCAAGGCCTATCCACTGTGCCAACTTATAACTAAATCTGAGGGGGGTGCGATGGGGAGGTTCCCTTGTGAGAACTTTCCCGTACGGCGCTATCACTGCGTTTATTTGTTCCGCCGGTACTTCGAATGGCAGTTCGTATATCCTGATCGTTCGTATTCCAAACCTGCATGTGTTACGATGACTTCGACTGCGTTTCCATCACCATGTTTGAACTTCACAGTTCCTCCGCAAGACTCAACTATTTTGTCACAAAAGTTAGCATTTCTCAATTTCACAAATACAACGCTGCTTACTATCGAAAGATGCCCAATGTTTAAACTTCATAGTTCCTTCGCAAGACTCAACTATTTTGTCACAAAAGTTAGCATTTCTCAATTTCACAAATACAACGCTGCTTACTATCGAAAGATGCATTCCAATGACATACTCTGAATCAAGTTTCACTTCGTATTCCAACCAATCTTCGAATTCGTGTAGTTTAGGTTGGGCGTAATTACGATCAAAGGAGAATTTCAAAGCATCTTGACAGTTCGAGTGGCCCATCACGGATTCATATTCCAAATTTCAATAAGCGTAGACTTTCTGCAACGATGCAAGAAGCACTGCGACTTACCACGCCGAATCACAGCAGACCGCGGCGCACGAAGCTCAGCACACATCCGCCCAGCACGGCTGGCGCGGAGAGACTGTACCCCTCGTGGCGACAACTAATATTGCACCAAGACCAAAGAGCCGACCGAGTAAAACTCTGAGGGTCGGGTACAAACCAGAAAGTAATAAGGAAAGGCAATATAATAGCGGAACAAAGAGCCGACCGAGTAAAACTATGAGGGACGAGTACAAACCAGAAAATAATTAGGAGTGCAGGTAGACAATGACACAAATCACCATGAGGATTACAGAATGTTACCCCCCTTTATCAGCAAGCAGATCCATGGATCCACGGTGCGTCGCAGCGGCCATTGAGTGGTGGCGATGAAAGCCAGGTATTAGGGGGCAGCCAGGCCACGAGCGGTCGTCCGACACGAATGTTGCCAACCAACCGACGGGATGTCGGTCTGCTGCTTGTAGTCGACGCTGACCCCAGTGAAGTACTCCGGAATCTTCACTCGGCGCAGGCCCTTCTTGCGCAGCTCGTGGCTTCGGCCGCTCGGACCTCGTGACCACCTCTTGTCGCGACGCTACCGCCAATCCCCAAACTTCGTGCCTCCTTCTCGGGCCAACGAGCCCCGTATACAGGGTGAGTCGCGTAACATTACTGCTGGATATATTTTGTAAACCACATCAAATACTGACGAATCGATCCCACAGACCGAACGTGAGGAGAGGGGCTAGTGTAATTGGTTAATACAAACCATAAAAAAAATGCACGGAAGTATGTTTTTTTAACACAAACCTACGTTTTTTTAAAAATGAAACCCCGTTAGTTTTGTCAGCACGTCTGAACATATAAACAAATACGTAATCACTGCCGTTTCTTGCATTGTAAAATGTTAATTACATCCGGAGATATTGTAACCTAAAGTTGACGCTTGAGTACCACTGCTCCGCTGTTCGATCGTGTGTATCGGAGAGCACCAAATTATGTAGGGATCCGAAGGGAACGGTGATGGACCTTAGGTACAGAAGAGACTGGAACAGCACATTACGTCCACATGCTAACACCTTTTTATTGGTGTTTTTCACTGACGCACATGTACATTACCATGAGGGGTGAGGTACACGTAGACACGTGGTTTCCGTTTTCAATTACGGAGTGGAATAGCGTGTGTCCCGACATGTCAGGCCAATAGATGTTCAATCTGGTGGCCATCATTTGCTGCACACAATTCCAATCTCTGGCGTAATGAATGTCGTACACGCCGCATTACATCTGGTGTAATGCCGCCGCAGGCTGCCACAATACGTTGTTTCATATCCTCTGGGGTTGTAGGCACATCACGGTACACATTCTCCTTTAACGTACCCCACAGAAAGAAGTCCAGAGGTGTAAGATCAGGAGAACGGGCTGGCCAATTTATGCGTCCTCCACGTCCCATGAAACGCCCGTCGAACATCCTGTCAAGGGTCAACATAGTGTTAATTGCGGAAAGTGCAGGTGCACCATCATGCTGATACCACATACGTCGACGCGTTTCCAGTGGGACATTTTCGAGCAACGTTGGCAGATCATTCTGTAGAAACGCGATGTATGTTGCAGCTGTTTGGGCCCCTGCAATGAAGCGAGGACCAATGAGGTGGTCGCCATACATTTACGGTCCACGGTCGCTGTCGCTCTGCCTGTCTGAGCCAGCGAGGATTGTCCACGGACCAGTAAAGCATGTTCCGTGGATTCACTGCCCCGTGGTTTGTGAAACCCGCTTCATCGGTAAACAGGTAGAACTGCAACGCATTCTCTGTTAATGCCCATTGACAGAATTGCACTCGATGATTAAAGTCATCACCATGTAATTGCTGATGTAGCGACACATGAAACGGGTGAAACCGGTGACGATGCAGTATGTGCATGACACTACTTTGATTCAGTCCACTGGCTCTCGCAATGTCCCGTGTACTCATGTGTGGGTTCATGGCAACAGCAGCTAACACGCCAACTGCACCCGCTTCTTCTCTGACGGGCCTGTTACGGACCCGTTTGCGTGCTACGACCATACCTGTTGCATACAGTTGGCGGTAGATGTTTTGCAATGTGCGGCACGTTGGATGCTCTCTGTGCGGGTACCGTTCTGCATACACCCTGCATGCTTCAGCTGCATTTCGTCGACACTCGCCATAGATGAGTATCATCTCCGCCTTTTCAGAGCTCGAATACACCATGGTCACAGTTCCTACAACACTACACTATCACAGACGTCTGGTAACACGGTGTACTACAGTTGGTCTGCGTGCGGAGACGAATGCAGAATAACAATAGCAGCAAGCGCTACATGCGGACACTGCGACAGCTAGACCAAACCACAGCAGTGCACTACAGCCACACTCGTAAACACGGTCGTCATCGTAAACATGTCCCTGCAGATGCTGCTCGCCGACCGTGGCCCGTGTTTGTTACAACACGCAACTGATCGTCGGAGGTTTCAAGCGTCAACTTTAGGTTACAATATCTCCGGATGTAATAAACATTTTACAATGCAACAAACGGCACTGATTACGTATTTGTTTATATGTTCAGATGTGCTAACAAAACTAACGTGGTTCCATTTAAAAAAACGTAGGTTTGTGTTAAAAAACATACTTCCGTGCATTTTTGTATAGTTTGTATTAAACAATTACATTAGCCCCTCTCCTCACGTTCGGTCTGTGGAATCGGTTCGTCAGTATTTGATGTGGTTTACGAAATATATCCAGCGGTAACGTTAGGTGACTCACCCTGTATATGTATCGGCAAGCAAAGACCGTCTAAGCCACAACCCACAGATATCAACTCTTCCTCATAAATATTGGCAATGGGGCCACAAGAGGGATAGTCGACACTACACCTGAGCCAGTGGCGCCGGACAGAACAGTATGCTAGCTCAATGGCGCCGCGCTTCAGAATCTTCTTGCAAAATGGTTCAAATGGCTCTGAGCGCTATGGGACTTAACATCTTAGGTCATCAGTCCCCTAGAACTTAGAACTACTTAAACCTAACTAACCTAAGGACATCACACAACACCCAGCCATCACGAGGCAGAGAAAATCCCTGACCCCGCCGGGAATCGAACCCGGGAACTCGGGCGTGGGAAGCGAGAACGCTACCGCAATCTTCTTGCACCCCCGGACTTTTCCTAGAACTTCCCACTCTTGTGATCCTTGAACATATCAGTCGCTATTACTAGTTGAAATTTGTTGCTGAAAATTAGTCTTTCGCCTCTCTCATTCTTACTGCCAAGCCCTTATTCTACCGTAACTGTTTCTTCTACTCCTTCCCTTACAGTCGCATTTAGATTTTCATCTCCATTTACATACTAAACAACCTCTTCAGTATCCCCTGTGTCTCTTCATCTTCTTCTTGTGACTTCTGCATGTATACCTAAATCATCGTTGCCTGTGTTTGTTTGCCGACGATTCTGATGAGAACTGTCCTATCACTGAGCTGTTCAAAGTAGCTCACTCTCTGCCCTACCTTACTATTAATAACGAGATAATGGATTTTTAGGTAAAAAAGTGAATTTTATGTGCCTAAAATAGTCTCTTTCAGTAAAGAAATGTTCTCCTAGACAGGTCTTCCTGAGCCTTCTAATTCGGAAATAATTCTTATCATAAACGTGTAGTTGTCTTTAATATAAGCCAAGTCCCGTTGAACTAAATGATCTTTGAGTAATTATTCTGCTGACGTTACAGATGTGGCATCCTTCACTAGATTTTCAATTACCTTCCGCGCCGTTGGGAGATGCTTACTGCAGTATTCCGCTGCTGCTAACCCGTGTCCCAGCGGGCAACAACAGCTTCAAGTGGCAAGGGGACATTTGGTAGTTGTCCTTTGACTGCCTTTATCCTTGATGGTGCCTTATCAAAAACTTTCTTTACCGTGGAGATTAATACTCTTGCCTTACGGAATTCTAGCCTTACATGCTCTGCTATACGATTGATACCATATGATACACATATTACATGCAGGCTCAAAGGGTAGATTACTCGAAGCAATTAAAAAGCTGCAACCATATATGCAGCGGTATCTGTGCAGGCCAGACGCATCTTGTCTTCATCCACACCATTTAGACACAGTATCTTCAGCCCACTGTTGACACAGTGTGCAACTGTTTGTTGGTTAGGTTTTGGGAGGTGTTTTGAACAAATCAGATCAGTCCTGGTTGGTGCATCTGGTTCCAAGTTGGTAACAATCAGATTTGCAATGTGTCAGCCAAGACTGTCTGCAATTTCATCAACAGAAATCCATATTCCTGAATATCTTCTCGGATTCTGTGTAATGCTTCAGCGTAAGTTGAATTCACATAATTTTTACCCAACGTTGACATGGCAGTACTTTAAAAAAACGTTTCAAAATAAAATTTCTAATTTTCAAAAAAGGACGTTTGCTGCCGAAATAGCACATCTACATCTACAGCTACATGGATACTCCGCAAATCACATTTAAATGCCTGGCAGAGGGTTCATCAAACCACCTTCACAATTCTCTATAATTCCAATCTCGTACAGCGGGCGGAAAGAATGAACGCTTATATCTTTCCGTGCGAGATCTGATTTCCCTAACTTTATCCTGGTAATCGTTGCTCCCTATGTAGGTCGGTGTCAACAAAATATTTTCGCTTTCGGAGGAGAAAGTTGGTGATTGGAACATGAGAAGATTCCGTCGCAACGAAAAACGTCTTTCTTCTAATGATGTCCAGCTCAAATCCTGTATAATTTCTGTGACGCTCTCTCCCATATTTCACGATAATACAAAACGTTCTGACTTTCTTTGAACTTTTTCGATGTACTCCGTCAGTCATACTTGGTAAGGATCCCACACCGCGCAGCAGTATTCTAAAAGAGGACGGACAAGCGTAGTGTAGGCTGTCTCCTTGCCCTTAGTAGGTCTGTTACATTTCCTAAGTGTCCTGCCAATAAAACGCAGCCTTTGGTTAGCCTTCCCCACAACATTTTCTATATGTTCTTTCCAATTTAAGTTGTTCGTAATTGTATTACCTAGGTATTTAGTTGAATTTACGGCTTTTAGATTAGACTGATTTATCGTGTAACCGAAGTCTAATGAGTTCCTTTTAGCACTCATGTGGATGACCGCACACTTTCCGTTATCACTGCAGAATGGGTTCTTTTTGGTGGATTAATCAGGTGTCTTTGTTAAAACTGGTTGCTTCGGTTTTGATTTCCCTTCAAAATTTGTCTTATGCAACGTTCCATCTGCATGCTGAGTTAAGTGGGACATTTTATTGCTCGAAACCCACGGGAAAGAAGCAAGATGCTACATAGAAGTGTGTATAAAAAGTATTTGGCACTGTTAAGGAATACCGGTGCATAACTTTAACAAAACAAAAAAACAAATAAAATAAAAAACATACAGTTTAGCAGTTTTAGTTTTCTAACTATCCTGTCATTGAACAGATTTTTCTTATAATTCAAATATTTAAAAAAATCAAAACTTGGTGCATTGTCTTAAAAACATTTGTGCTTTGTCCTACAGGCATGACATTTTCATATTGCTTACATTTTCTTTAAATAAAAACTTAACTCAGCGAGTTAAAAAGTATAATAATAGGGAATAACAAAATAATCTGCTTCAAAAATGCTCTAGTGTCGAAAAATGTCAGAAGAAATTCGCAATTTCGAAATGACAGGAAAAAGTAAGAAGAATAAAAAAAGATTAACCTCTTCGTTAAATGCTCGGTTGAATATAATTTTTTCTTTTGTCTTATAGACTAGACTTTGAACTAGCTGCTTATGGGACTTTTTCCTGCTAAACTGTTTGCACACTGAAACCAGGATAGACTTTGAACAATGAACATGGTACACTTTCTACGTCCACCTGTACACTACGTACTAATTTTGTTTGATGGGTGGATAACAAAAATTCTACAATGGCCTTGCTTTCCTACAAGAGAGTTCGTGTACAACAAAGGAGAGTGGTGACGTTTCTTTACTGTAATGACTAGGCAGCATTAACTCTCCCCTTGAATTTGTGTTTCTTTCATATGAGGTCAGTTCAAGGCCTATGAATGTTTTTCTTTGTAGAAAGTGGCAGCTGGCCAGGGTTATATGAGTTACAGAAATTGTTTGTCGTATATGGCCTCCAGTTCTTCAATATTCAATTCTTGTAAGCATTTCTAATCTTTTGAAAATAGAAGACTTTTGTTTTACATTAAATAAATAGGTACCTTTTCTGATTTTAAAGCTAAAATAGACAAAAATAGGCGTTAAATTTGGAATAGACTGTTTTAGTTGCTATAAAATTGACGATTGCCAGTTTAATTAGTCACCAAACGCAGAAGTACAAGTTTATTTACAACTAGGAACTCAAGAAAAGAGTAAGTCTTAAACTAAAGGTCCGCAGTCTAGTGATCGCTCAACAGCTAACTGCGTTTGTGCCCTTTTTAATATCCCACCACGCTTGGTAAAAACGCTAAATTCGAACTTCATGTGCCCGTTTTACCTATCACAGAGATTTGCAACGCCTATGATCTACACATCTACCAATCGTGTGTTTGTTTTGAAAGTTACATTTATTGATAACCTATCATGTCTTCAGTGCGCTTCACTTTTTTTGTAGGTATTGTACGTACTGTGTGCAGCGTGCACAAAGGACTAAGGCTGAGCACAGCAAATGTCCAATCACATTAACGTGACGCCTAGGCAAATGTCTGAAGATGGACCTTTCACGGTGCGGACTGCTCCGAGACATGCAGGAAGAGAATCAATGAGTTTCTGAAAGGCACCGACTGGGATGTGGAGCCATCCAACTGAAATGCCGTGGTGCGCTAGGTTTCTCCGTTGAGGATCCATACGGCGCGAACAGACCGAGGTAGTCCCACAGATTCTCGATTGGGTTTAAGTCCAGAGAGTCTGGTGACCACGAGAACACGATAAACTCATTGTGATGCTCTTCGAATTACCCACGTACACTGCGAGCTGTGTGAAACGTTGCATTGTCCGGCAGGTAGAAGCCATGGTGCCGAGGAAAGCCAAATTGCTTGTAGGGGTGGACGTGTTCGCCAAGAATAGATGCGTACTTGTGTTGATCTATTATGCCTTCCAGAATGACGAGATCACCCAAGGAATGCCACATTCCCCAAACTATAATGCTCCCTCTTCCGGCCGTGGTGTTTTCTTTCAGATGTTTCATGCTGTACACGCCAACGGCCATTTGTCCTTTGGAGTATAAAACGTTACTCATCTGAAAAGGCCACGTGGCGACAGTCAATAGACGTCCAATTGCGGTGCAAATTACAGCCTTTGTCGCCTGCGAACAGCAGTTACTAAAGGTGCATGAGCCAGGTGCCTGCAACGAAGGCCCATAAGCAGGAAAGTTGGCAGAGATGCCGTTGGTAGCCCCTTGGTTCATCTGGCCTGTCAGCTGCTCAACAGCTGTACATCCATTCGCCTGCACTCATAGCCATTGTTCGCCCCTGTCAATGGCCTGTTATGCTCCACAGTTCCCTGGGAGCTGGTTTTTGATAGCGCCATTTTGCTGCGCACTGTATACTTTGACAACGGAGACACGTGAATAAATTACAAACTTAGCCATTTCAGAAATTCTTCCATCCTTGGCCCAAAAGCTCCCGAAAGCCAATGATCATACCCTTATGGAGTCAGACAAACTGCTCTGATTTTGCATTTCGACAACGAATGCACTACTCGAATTTGCATTTAGGCAACGAATGCACTGATTTCTGTGTCCTCTCAACACATTTTATATACCCTCCACTGCTAGTGCAGCCACCTGATTCCACCCCCCCCCCCCCCCCCCTCTAGTGAGAGAATATAGCACTTTGGCTTCGAACATAGCTGGCGGTCACATTAATGTGATTGGACTGTACAACTCTCAGGTAGCCCTGCAGCTGCTATATAACAGATTTTATGTGCGAAGTTTGAACGAAACCAGTGATTATTATAAAGATAAATGCGACAATAAACTGTAATTAAAATTTTAGAATGTTAATCAGTTGTTACGTATAAATCTCTATTTGACATCATGCCAAGCTTTCATAAATACGATTTTTCCATGGAAAATTGAATGTGGCATTTTTGTGTGTCTTTTTTGCTGTTGAGTTTATACTATATTCATTCTGTTGTTGGGCAAATTATCAGCAGAAGCTGCTGGGAGCCAGATAGGGATGGCGTATGAACTGCGAGCTGTGTACATGTTGCAGTCCAGAGATCAGATGTAAAAAACTTCCGGAAAGTGTTACATACACAAAACTGTCCTACCCGACAGCTGAACGGTCAGCGTGGCGGACTGCTGTCCTAAGGGGCCTGGGTTCGAATCCCGGCTGGGTCGGGGACTTTCTCCGCTGAGGAACTGGGTGTTGTGTTGTCTGACATAATCATTTCATCCCGATCCGGTGCGCAGGTCGCCCAATGTGGCGTCGAATGTAGTAAGACCTGCACCAAGGCGGCCGGACCTGCCCCGTAAGGGACCTCCCGGCCAATGACGCCAAACGCTCTTTTCATTTCCATACACAAAACTATGCTTGCTTTGTACACCAAAATAATAACTGTAGTATTCTTATAAGACTCCACTGAAACGATAAAAAGGTTTCAGCTGTGGTAGCGATTCTTGCACACGAATTTAATCTTCAGTTGGTACATTAGTAGCCATTTATGAAACTGCCTCTGTCTTTCCTTTTTTTTGAAACTGAGAACTTGCCAACTTCGAGCACATTATTTACATGTGTATTACGAAAAGTACTTAACAATAAACTCCCACAAAGGCGAAAGTGGGTTGGTTGTGTGAAGTATGTTCTAATTTGTGTGAAAAATAATTTATTACTTTGCACTTGAAACTAACTGAGATAATGAGACAAAACAGCAGCAGGAACAGTCCTGTGCCAGCAGCAGTATACATTTCGTCTGCACGTTTCTGTAATTGAAGATGTTATTGTTTGGAAAAGAAGTCTCCTTAAAGTAACTACCTTGTAAATTTTCTATTATACGTGCCTGACCACTGGAACTAAATTACCTTTCAATTATTTTACAAATATATCAGTATTTTCTATAATTTTTATTCTGAGTGGCAGTGTATTCTACCAGAAGATGAAGGTGTTCAATATGTTTACTGGGATTTATGTGTTCCATGTTTAATTCGTGAATTATTGCCAATGACTACACACTCCTGGAAGAGGACACTCTTCTATGTACATAAAATCGAATATATTCTTATTGGCTTCTTTTATTAAACATACTTTTACATATTGCTACTAAATTGTGTCCCAGAACCTTTCACAAAAATGAAGGTTCAAAATATTGGATTTGATAGGATTCGAACCAGCAACTTCTGATTCGATAATTATAACGTGTAACCCTGTTGTTTGAGCTGCATCTTCTGAAGAATTTTAACAGCTGATATGTCATTAGGTTACATTTAATTACGACAAATCGTACGAATACTTCGTGTGCTGGAGAGATCATCAGTGGTGTGGTGTTTTGAAATAGACCATATACATAAGTTACAATATAGAATCCAGCAGGGGCGGCTCCTGTATAGGTTTGCAGGTTTGCGCTACCCCCAAGGAATAATTTTGTTCAACTGTGTTTACCTTCTGAGCGTTCTATACTAGTGGAGAAGTAGCGCGCCGTTTATCTCTTTTGAAATGCCGGGGCTCCAAACGCCGAACGCAGCGGAGTTCGACGGAATGTGCCGACGGCGACAGCAGGTTGCACTGTGGCTGCAAACGCGGACTTGGGTGTGTCAGAGGGGGAGCGGGGTGCGGGGGCAACGCTTGGCATCACTGTACTCGTATGCGGGCCTTGTGTGTATAAACACCTCACCCGGGCCACCCTGTCAGCCGCAGGAAGAGCGCCCGAACTCTTCCGAAGGGAAACGGAACTATCGGATCTTCGACAAAGCGGGATTCTCGCGCCACCTTACCAATTCAGGTGTAGCTGAGAGCGAACTGTGTTAGTCATTTTAGCGAGTTCTACAGTGAATTTTGAGGCTCAAGTGACAAGTGAATAGGTGAAATAATGAATCAGGTAATTTCATTGCTCTCTGAACGCTTCAGTTCACAGAAGTTTGAAGAAAAAATCTAGAAATCAAGAGAATAGGTAGGCCGACTCTTTCTTTAACAATTTCGCAGACAGTTAAAACAAAAAGTCGCCAATTCAGTAGGAAATTTAACTCTGAATTGTACAAGAAGCATGAACGGCTGTGTGGTTGTGACTTGAAAAATGCCTTATTTTGTTTTCCTTGTTTGTTATTTGGAGTAGATCTTTCATGGTCTAAACACGGAGTCTGTGACACCTCCACTTCGAACAGAACTCTCTGTTATTTACGGAAGAGAGGAGTTCAAAAGCATGTGTGGAGCTTTGATCTTTCTGGTTACATAACAGACAATAATCTTTGTGATACTGAGCGAATCCGTGAAGCTCCTGAAAGCGATAATTCCAATTCCAATGACCACATCAGCAGCAGAGCGTTGTTTTTCTTCGCTGAAACGCATCAAAACCTTCTTGCGGAATACTATGGACCAAGAAAGACTATCAGCACTCGCAGTGCTCTCTATTGAACGAGGCCTCGTTTTAGGAATTGCAGACTGCAATCAAAGAGTGATTGAATGATTTGCAAATATGAAGGAAAGAAGAATAGAGTTACAAGTGATCACCACCACATCCAAATACAGAGATATAATCGAACGGCGTAAACATCAGTCTTGCTGAAAAAGGTTAGTAAGGCATGCCTACCATTTTTTGAGTACATAGAGCTGCAGTTGATTTTAATTCCTTTTATTCTGCAAAAGTAATACTTTTTCTGTGTACATCTTTTGGTTTTATTACGAGTAGACGCAGGAGTGACACGAGCGAGCGGTCTGTTTATATCAGGCATTACATAAACATTGAGCACTGTACTGATTTTCTCTCTTTTGTTGACGTTTTCCTTCGTGAGTAAAGTGCACAACCATCCTCTTTGGTCACGAGCCGCCACAGGAATCCAGCAAATATGAACTCTAACGATGAAAACCAACATGTCATCTCCCATCTCTCACTTCTCAGACCTCGATATGACGCAGTGGTCGAACCTGGGCACGTGCACGTCACGGCGACGTCACAGAGAGTCATCACCGCGGTGAGCCTAACGTCTCCCTAGCCTAACAGCCCGTGTTCCGCCCCGTGTCCGGAGCAGTTGGCGGCGCGAGCAGCCGCTAGAGGCGCTGGCGGCGCGGTGCGACGTTGCGTCCCAGCGGAGCTGTTGCGGCTTCCGGTCCCCACGGGCAGAGGCCGGCCAACTACTGCTCGGCTGAGCGCCGGCCCATCCGTTGCGTGGACTGCGCGTCCCCGCGCGTCTGCGGGAGGCGCGGGCAGCAGGCAGGCCGGAACGGAACGCGTCGCTCTCGGATCATCGCCGTAATTGCAGCCGCTCCATCACAGTTCCCACACACTCCGCCGGCACGTCCGTAATTACTTCGTCGCTGCGCACTTCTACGGACGTTGTTTCGCATACATCTACAGAGTACATTTCGGAAAGTCTACACAACGCTAAACGGATAGTACACGGTGTCCATCAAGTCTCGAAGCTGTTTACTGTTCCTACACTATGTGATCAAAAGTATCCGGACACCTGGCTGAAAATAACTTACAACTTCGTGGAGCCGACCAACGGTAATACCGGAATTCAATATGGTGTTGGCCCATCCTTAGCCTTGATGACAGCTTCTACTCTTGAGGCATACGTTCAATCAGGTGCTGGAGGGTTTCTTGTGGAATGGCTGCCCAATCTTTACGGAGTGCTGCACTAAGGAGAGGTATCGATGTCGGTCGGTGAGGCCTGGCACGAAATCCGCGTTCCAAAACATATCAAAGGTGTTGAAAATGGTTCAAATGGCTCTAAGCACTAAGGGACTACTTAAACCTAACTAACCTAAGGACATCACACACATCCATGCCCGAGGCAGGATTCGAACCCGCGACAGTAGCAACAGCGCGGTTCCGGACTGAAGCGCCAAGAACCGCTACGCCACAGCGGCCGGCTCAGAGGTGTACTATAGGAATCATGTCAGGACTCTGTACAGGCCAGTCCATTACAGGGATGTTATTGTCGTGTAACCACCACGTCACAGGCGTGCATTATGAACAGGTGCTCCATCGTGGTGAAAGATGCAGTCGTCATCTCCGAATTTCTCTTCAACAGTGGGTAGCAAGAAGGTGCTTAAAACATCAAAGCATGCCTGTGCTGTGGTAGTGTCACGCAAAACAACAAGGGGTACAAGCCCCCCTTCATGGGAAACGCGACCACACCATTACACCACGCCTCCGAATTTTACTGTTGGCACTACACACGCTGACAGATGACGTTTACTGACCATTCGCCATACCCACACCCTGCCGGCGGATTGCCACATTGTGTACCGTGATTCGTCACTCCACCAACGTTTTTCCAATGTTTACGCTCCTTACTCCAAGCGAGTTGTCGTTTGCCATTTACCGACGTGAAGTGTGGATTATGAGCAGCCGCTCCACCATGAAATTCAAGTTTTCTCACCTCCTGCCTAATTGTCATAGTACCTGCAGTGGGTCCTGAGGTAGTTTGGTATTCCTGTGTGATGGTCTGGATAGATGTCCGCGTATTACACATTACGACTCTCTTCAACTGTCGGCGGTCTCTATCAGTCAACAGACATGGTCGGCCTGTACGCTTTTGTGCTGAAAGTGTCCCTTCACGTTACCACTTCACTAACACATCCGAAACTGTTGGACCTTGGGATGTTTAGGAGTGTGGAAATCTCGCGTACAGATTGTAACTAACCGGTTACTACGGGTTAGTCCTTATTATTGGGAATGGAAATACTTATTGCTTATGAAATCAACGTGAGAAGAATAGGGTCGCCACCGACTCTAACCATACAACTATTCAAAGATTTGGTCGAGTCGGAAAATAAATTAATTTGATCACAGACCAAAAACTCACGAACATGCATACGTTGTTATGTCGCTCATATGGGATACGATGTAATTAATAGTGTTCCCCATGCACTGTTCACGACAATCAAACATTTAAAATAAAATAGCACATGCAAGAACACTGTGCAGAAGATCAGCTCCCAGCAACACACCTGAAAATAAGACTTAATCTACAGCATTTGTTATAAAATACAAGAGGAGACTAATCACTGGACCTGTGCATAAGGACACGCATTGGATGTGCTAACGGGAAAGCTACGAGGTGAGTGGCTTAGGCGCAAAAACGTAATTTCGGAACTCAAGAGAAAATTGTAGATAAAATCATTTATTCCTAAGATAAGGATGTGAGGCATGTGCACGATTCCTAATAACACGTGATTTGTGGAGACACAATTTCTAGGTATAGTGCCAAATTCCGACAATATCGCATCACACAATCATGTTAACATTATCTAAAACAAACATGCGATCGGACAGTTAGTGATGCCGGTAGCCCAACAACTATATGTTCTACCACGTGGTTGGCTCCCCACGGACGAAAGACACATAAAGCAAGGAAAATTTACGATAATGCAAGGCTCTAAATATTTAGAAAGGTGAAAGCTTATGCAGGCACAGCTGAAGGCAACCAGACATTCATACAGAAGCGAGTGCTCACTTCTTATCGACACCTTTGTGTGGCGCTCTTCCGGCGGATCCAAGTCTGCTACAGAAATTTGCTAAAAGAAAAATCTGCCAAAGTTTTGCATTCCTTGCTGCGACAAGGCAAAGCAATCTTCCAGATTTGAAAAGCGAGACCAAAGGCTAACAGCTCTCCCCTCGCCAAGTAACAACGCGCTACGCGGTCAGTCTAACTCACCCTTCTTCGACTGGAGCACAGCTGTGGACGCTTCCCGTACCGGCGGCAGACTGCCTTCCGCTCCTCCAGCCTCTTCCACGCTCCGCATGGCCCGGAAAACCCAAAGATGCCATTTCCGCCACCAACCTAACGCAGGTGGATTTCTCACAAGTAGCGAAAACCTCTTTGCCTACTTGACCACTACGAGAGTTGGCTATTCTGTACAACTGCTGCTGAATCTGTACGATTATCGCAGACTTTCTGCAGCAGACTACGCCACCGTCTAGCAACGTGACACACAACCACATTCATTCAATCATATTACTGTGAGAGTAAAGAGAATAGAGAAACGAGGAAAAGAAAGAGAAATGGTAATGAAAATGGGCTACCGGACTAATGAAAGGTGGCTACAGGACCATTTCAAGATATATGACACAAGTTACACCCAGTCATCTGACCACGTTCGAAGTCCGTGAGTTTCGCAGAGCACCCCGTTCTGCTCTTTCATGATGCCTAATGAATACTGAGGTCGCTTAAATGGAGTACCTGGCAGTAGCTGCCAGAACAATGCACCTAATATGGAAAACATATGTTTCTCTGGGTGTCCAGATACTGTTGATCACAGAGTGTATATCAAGAGGTGGAAAGCGGAAGCATGGGTATCCTTTGGTGACCCGCAGGCCTGATTCACAAGCTTACTTAAGCCCGCGGACCACATTGTCACGCTTGGAAACAGCGTAATTCTTGCGCATAAAGTCAAAACTATAGCATCCGTGACTTAAATGTGTACGGGGTAACCGACCGATATGAATGGCACCCATTTCACAACACACCGCCACAAATTATGCCTCAAAACACCCGTTTTTGAGAGTTCATTCATTTCATGTTCACGCCATCGTCAGATATTTATATTTACTTACGCGTAGTTAGGTTTAAGTAGTTCTAAGTTCTAGGGGACTGATGACCTCAGAAGTTAAGTCCCATAGTGCTCAGAGCCCTTTGAACCATTTGGAACTGTTCAGAGATGTCACTAAACCCGCCCAAAGATGTAAACAACCATTCATGAGCAGCGCCTATTACGCGTAGGCGGTACGACAGCCTGTAAGTACCATTCATTCCACCTGGAAGGATCGTGTTGTCTGTAGTTCAACTATGCCTAGACGGTCAATACCGCGGTTCGATCGCGTCCGCATTGTTACTTTGTGCCAGGAAGGACTCTGAACAAGGGAAGTATCCTGGCTTCTCGGAGTGAAACAAAGCGATGTTGTTCGGACATGGTGGAGATACAGAGAGACAGGAACTGTCGATGACATGCCTCGCTCAGGCCGCCCAAGGGCTACTACTGCAATGGATTACCGCCACCTACGGATTATGGCTCGGAGGAATCCTAACAGCAATGCCACCATGTTGAATAATGCTTTTCGTGCAGCCACCGGACGTCGCGTTACGAGTCAAACTGTGCGCAGTAGTCTTCTTGTTGCACAACCTCACTCCCGACGTTCATGGCGAGGTCCATCTTTGCAACTACGACACCATGCAACATGTCGAGTGGACCGCTCAGGATTGGCATCACGTTCTCTTCACCGATGAGTGTCACATATGCCTTCAGCCAGACAATCGTCGGAGACGTGTTTGGAGGCAACCCGATCAGGCTGAATGCCTTAGGCACACAGCTCAGTGAGTGAGGCAAGGTGGAGGTTCCTGTTGTTTTGGGGTGGCATTATATGGGGCTGACGTACGCTGCTGATGTTCAGGGAGGGCGCTGTACGATACGTGAATGCCATCCTCTGACCGATAGTGCATCCATATCGGCAGCATATTTGCGAGGCATTCGTCTTCATTGACGACAATTCGCGCCTCCCTGGTGCACATCTTGTGAATGACTTCCTTCAGGATAACGACATCGCTCGACTAGAGTGGCCAGCATGTTCTCCAGACATGCACCCTATCGAACATGCCTGGGATAGACTGAAAAGGGCTGTTTATGGGCGCCGTGACCCACCAGCCACTCTGAGGGCTCTACACCAAATCGCCATGGAGGAGTAGAATAATCTGGATCAACAATGCCTTGATGAACTTGTGGATAGTATGCAACTACGAATACAGGCTTGCATCACTGCAAGAAGACGTGCTACCGGGTATTAGAGGCATCAGTGTGTACAGAAATCTGGACCACCACCTCTGAAGGTCCCCCTGTGTGGTGGTACAACATGCAATGTGTGGTTTTCATGAGCAATTAAAAGGGCGGAAATGATGTTTTCATTGATCTCTATTCCAATTTTCTGTACATGTTCCGGAACTCTGGGAACCGAGGTGATACAAAACGTTTCTTGATGTGTACATTAACTGTCACTTGCCCAACCGTGCCTTATAGGCTCATTTTGTTGTCTGTCTGTCTGTCGGGCTTTTAAGTCCCCTTTTTGTCAGAAATGGGTAGAAGCGTCGAGTTTAAATTTATGTCACACACTAAGGTCCCTTGCTGGTCTGAAATACTTTAGCTTCTAAGTCAATGATACCAAAAGATACGGTCATTTATGTAACATATTTCGATACTCGCAAACTCACTCATCAAAACCTACAGAATACTTCTCGTTGATCTGGAATATGAAATTTGGCAACAACCTAGGTTTCACAGTAAAAGTAAAGGTGAAAACGGAAGTTGCTAATTTGTAATTGTATCATATGAAAAATATTTTCTTACAATTTCATTGTGCGCCTGTCTGTTTGTTCGTCTGCTAAGACTGGTTTTTCTCAGGAACAGGTAGAGATATAAAGTTGAAACTTATGTCTACTGAGGTCTACATTCCCTTGCCAGTGTAAGTAAACGAAAGCTTCTCAGTCAGTGAAATCAGAAGTTATGGCTATATATGTCACGTACTTCGATACTCGCATACTTACTGATCAAAACTTACAGATGAGCTATTTATGCACATGTGGGGTGTGATGGTCTAGTGATAAAGCACCTACATGAAAACAGAGAGGTTGCAGGATTGTATCTCGGTCACATGACAGATTTTTCAGTCGTCATTTTAACGTAGCCTTCGCCTCTCGATGATGTAAGCGTCGCCGGAACCAATGCTTCGTTCAGATTCCACTTTAAACTGTGGGTCCCCTTTCCTCGTTTGGATAAGTGGGGTAAGTTAGGGACACACAAGACGTCGGAGTGGGTCCAATAGAAAGACATGCTCCAATCCATTGAGTCACATGTTTGTATTACTATTATCTATGTACATAATTAAATTTGTGCTGAACCATCACAGCTCGAGTCCTACTGGTACGTGTCTGATTGTTGTCCTTTGTCCTTTGTTCCAGATTTTACTTTGAGTGCATCAAAATGGCAACAGACCAGGAGAAGGCGCAATACGTCCTAATGTATGACAACGTTACTGCGCAATTATCGACGCCATTATGGCAGAGTATCGACGATCAAAACAAAAATAATGAGGTGATGCAAGAACATTAGATAGGCAGGTAGTGTCTCAAATACGTGCTGACAGTGTGGAAGCTGCATTTCAATTCAGCCGCCAGAGGTCAATTCGTCGTACATCACGCACGCTGCAGCTCGACAGTTGGCCATAAAGTTTCACGCCTTTTTGCATTCGTATCTTCCACGCTGGTTGCAACGCAATTTGTTAAACAATGCTTTTTCGAACAATGAAACCAGCGGCTCTCTCTCTTAGTCCAAGGGCTGACTTCTTCCTAAGCTGCGACGTTTTAAATTGAAAAAAAAAAAAACCCACTAAAATAGTTACTAATGGTTAGTCAGAACTCCAATATCTGTTAGGCTGAATATAAGTGGTGCTATAAATCACGTACCTAACTACAGATGATTTAAGTTTTAACATGCAGTTTACTGTTCAATTAATAATTCTTTAAACTGTTGACTTGTGATCAGCAGAAGTTGTTACGTTCAATTAATAAGATGATTCGGGTCCCCAACGGTGGATAACATCAAACCATAAATTTAGTAAAGCAATGAATTAGTTGGAAAACACCAGCCCATGTTCACAGCCATAAATTCACTGACGTACCCTCACCAAAATACCAATTGACACAGGCATTCGCTGTCCTAAATGCTGATCAGTTAGGAAATTTAATAGAGGTGCTCACAAATATGTCTGTAGCACACTGTGAAAAAATAATCACAGTCAAAACAGTGCTAGAATATTTTTGAGTCCTACGGAACGCAAGTTATTTCTAACACCTAAGGAGTGCGACTGGACCATAGCCCATACAACTCTTCCCAATTCTGATTGTATCTTGCCACCAACTGAAGACCGATCGACTGCCTGGCTGCTGACAAGAGACGTTGAGGAGACTGCACACCGACCTTACAGAGACTCTGTCATCCTTTGCAGAAAACTGTTGCCGTTCTCCAGCTCACCGCAACTCCAGCCGCGAAATGCGCGTCCATTGACGTCGCCCGTTGACGTCACATAAGTACCTCACGTGTTTAGCAGTCCTTTTATGCGGATTTTTATGCACAAGTTTGATCAATATTTTGTTTGCACCATTAGTTGCACGCTAAAATTTCGTACTATAAACATATACGTAACAATTTATAGGTGCCATGATTTGCACTCATAACAAAGTTTAAGTATTTAAAACTTGTGCTTTCAATCGTGAGAGCTGTTTATTCTGATGGTACCTTTACTATTTATGGTACAGATACGCATGGTACATGAGTTTTATAGTGTTTTGTCTCCTCTTTTCAATTCTCCCTTTAGCATCTTATATGAAATTTAAATTATGTTCAAAACTATACAGTTATAGCATAAAACAATAAAAACTCAGTGATAAAATACTAAATGTTAACATCTAAATGATGCATGTTGTGATTAACACTAGCTCCCGACGCCTGTTGCCATGTTGTTGTGTATCTTCTTCATTTGTAGGCTGATTTCAATTAATTTTCCAATTAAAATGTTTCTCACAGCTTATTTATTTAAGTTAATGATCAAGTAAGTAGTTCTACTGATGAATCTTACAAACTGACTTCTCGATCTCTTTGGTGGGATGAATATGTTAAAAGTTATAAATTATCCAGTGCGTTAGTTACAGGTTGTTTAAAAAATGACCGGTATATTTGAAACGGCAATAAAAACTAAACGAGCAGCGATAGAAATACACCGTTTGTTGCAATATGCTTGGGACAACAGTACATTTTCAGGCGGACAAACTTTCGAAATTACAGTAGTTACAATTTTCAACAACAGATGGCGCTGCAAGTGATGTCAAAGATATAGAACACAACGCAGTCTGTGGGTGCGCCATTCTGTACGTCGTCTTTCTGCTGTAAGCGTGTGCTGTTCACAACGTGCAAGTGTGCTGTAGACAACATGGTTTATTCCTTAGAACAGAGGATTTTTCTGGTGTTGGAATTCCACGGCCTAGAACACAGTGTTGTTGCAACAAGACGAAGTTTTCAACGGAGGTTTAATGTAACCAAAGAACCGAAAAGCGATACAATAAAGGATCTGTTTGAAAAATTTCAATGGACTGGGAACGTGACGGATGAACGTGCTGGAAAGGTAGGGCGACTGCGTACGGCAACCACAGAGGGCAACGCGCAGCTAGTGCAGCAGGTGATCCGACAGCGGCCTCGGGTTTCCGTTCGCCGTGTTGCAGCTGCGGTCCAAATGACGCCAACGTCCACGTATCGTCTCATGCACCAGAGTTTACACCTCTATCCATACAAAATTCAAACGCGGCAACCCCTCAGCGCCGCTACCATTGCTGCACGAGAGACATTCGCTAACGATATAGTGCACAGGATTGATGACGGCGATATGCATGTGGGCAGCATTTGGTTTACTGACGAAGCTTATTTTTACCTGGACGGCTTCGTCAATAAACAGAACTGGCGCATATGGGGAACCGAAAACCCCCATGTTGCAGTCCCATCGTCCCTGCACCCTCAAAAAGTACTGGTCTGGGCCGCCATTTCTTCCAAAAGAATCATTGGCCCATTTTTCAGATCCGAAACGATTACTGCATCACGATATCTGGACATTCTTCGTGAATTTGTGGCGGTACAAACTGCCTTAGATGACACTGCGAACACCTCGTGGTTTATGCAAGATGGTGCCCGGCCACATCGCGCGGCCGACGTCTTTAATTTCCTGAATGAATATTTCGATGATCGTGTGATTGCTTTGGGCTATCCGAAACATACAGGAGGCGGCGTGGATTGGCCTCCCTATTCGCCAGACATGAACCCCTGTGACTTCTTTCTGTGGGGACACTTGAAAGACCAGGTGTACCGCCAGAACCCAGAAACAATTGAACAGCTGAAGCAGTACATCTCATCTGCATGTGAAGCCATTCCGCCAGACACGTTGTCAAAGGTTTCGGGTAATTTCATTCAGAGACTACGCCATATTATTGCTACGCATGGTGGATATGTGGAAAATATCGTACTATAGAGTTTCCCAGACCGCAGCGCCATCTTTTGTTGAAAATTGTAACTACTGTAATTTCGAAAGTTTGTCTGCCTGAAAATGTACTGTTGTCCCAAGCATATTGCAACAAACGGTGTATTTCTATCGCTGCTCGTTTAGTTTTTATTGCCGTTTCAAATATACCGGTCATTTTTGAAGCACCCTGATATTCAAATGTCATTTCTGTATCATATCTTTATATCAGCGTTCTTTCATTTGAGACCTTGCGCCTCCCTGTGCTCAGCACGGTACGCTCAAGTAAGTGGTATGCAACTTGGAAGCTTTCACGGCTACCGGACGCTGACGACACGACCCGCCCGCAGAAAACCCCCGTGCAGCCACACTGCCCCCAGCGGAAGCGACCCACTGGCCAGCATTGCCCGGCCGCCGCTCAACCACCAGCCGGCTAGTGGCACGAAATCTGCCCGCACTCGCTGCACGTGCGCGATTTAAATGCTGCGCTCAACCGCACAGTGTCGAGGTACGCAAGTATGACTCGACGTGTTACATGGTCTCCATAGATACTGACAATGGCTACCTGAAAATGTACCCGTTTTCAAATGAAGCAAAGTTGCACATTTCTGAACACATGAAACACCACAACATTAGGGTTTGGGGTTTCGAAACGTACAACACAACGTATCTGATAGCCTGAATCTTAATGTTTCATGTGGCTTAATACGTGATAGTGCAACGACCTCACATTTCTTCGCAGAGAAAGCCATAATAGGATTTTTATTTACCTGAGCATACTCGAACAGTCATTTACCAATATGATGAAGCAACCCCACAATGAAATTTATACATGCAGGGTGTGCTGAATCACATTGCCTGAGAGTGGAAGGATCAAAATAGTCCCATCTCATCCAGCCGCTGTGACCGAGCGGTTCTAGGCTCTTCAGTCCGGAACCGAGCTGCTGCTACAGTCGCAGGTTCGAATCCTGCCTCGGGCATGGATGTGTGTCCTGTCCCTAGGCTAGTTAGGTATAAGTAGTTCCAAGTCTCGGGGACTGATGACCTTAGATGCTAAATCCCATAGTGCTTAGAGCTATCTGATTTGAGTCACATCTCATGGCCCCCACTATGTTACGCCATTAGACTCATTCTCTGGAAGTTACGTCAAAGGAGTAGGTAACATAATATCAGTGAGCGACCCTGATACCGTTCGTTCGCCCACAATCAGTGAAGCAACGTGCACTGAGACGATAAAAGTCATGGGATAGCGACATGCACATATAGATATGGCGGTAGTATCGCGTACACAAGATACATAACGGTAGTGCATTGGCTGAGTTGTCGTTTGCACACATGTGATTCCTGTGGAAACGTTTCCGACGTGATTACGGCCGCAAGACGGAAATTAAAAAATGGTTCAAATCCTTTATTGTATGATTATATGATAGCGGAACAAACACTGGTAGCAGTTACTTCTGTAAAATATCTGGGAGTATGCGTGCGGAACGATTTGAAGTGGAACGATCATATAAAATTAATTGTTGGTAAGGCGGGTACCAGGTTGAGATTCATTGGGAGAGTCCTTAGAAAATGTAGTCCATCAACAAAGGAGGTGGCTTACAAAACACTCGTTCGACCTATACTTGAGTGTTGCTCATCAGTGTGGGATCCGTAGCAGATCGGGTTGACGGAGGAGGTAGAGAAGATCCAAAGAAGAGCGGCGCGTTTCGTCACAGGGTTATTTGGTAACCGTGATAGCGTTACGGAGATGTTTAACAAACTCAAGTGGCAGACTCTGCAAGAGAGGCGCTCTGCATCGCGGTGTAGGTTGCTCGCCAAGTTTCGAGAGGGTGCGTTCCTGGATGAGGTATCGAATATATTGCTTCCCCCTACTTATACCTCCCGAAGAGATCACGAATGTAGAATTAGAGAGATTAGAGCGCGCACGGAGGCTTTCAGACAGTCGTTCTTCCCGCGAACCATACGCGACTGGAACAGGAAAGGGAGGTAATGACAGTGGCACGTAAAGTGCCCTCCGCCACACACCGTTGGGTGGCTTGCGGATTATAAATGTAGATGTAGATGGCTCTGAGCACTGTAGGACTTAACTTCTGAGATCATCAGTCCCCTAAAATTTAGAACTACTTAAACCTAACTAACCTAAGGACATCACATACATCCATGCCCGAGGCAGGATTTGAACCTGCGACCGTAGCGGTCGCGTGGTTCCAGACTGTAGCGCATAGAACTGCTCGGCCACTCCGGCCGGCACGGAAATTAACTGACACTGAACGCAGAACTTTAGTTGGAGCTAGAGTGTGGGACATTCCATTCTGAAAATCGTTAGGGAATACAATATTCCGAGGACCACAATGTCAAGAGTGTGTCGAGGCATTACGTGTCACCACAGACAACGCAGTGGCCAATTGCCGTCGCTTAAAGACCGAGAGCAGCGGTGTTCACAGAGGTGTCAGTGCTAACAGCCATGCAACACTAGGTGATATAACCGCAGAAATCAATGAGGGACATACGACCATCATATCCGTTAGAACAGTGGGGGGGAATTTTGCGTTAATGGGCTACGGCAGCAGACGACCGACGCCAGGGCCTTTGCTAACAGCACGACATCGCCTGCGGCACCTCTCCTAGGCTAGTGACCATATCGGTTGGACCCTAGACGACTGGTGTGGCCCAATCAGATGAGCCACTATTTCATATGGTAAGAGCTGATACTAGGGTTCGATTATGGCGCAGACTCCTCGGAGCTATGGACCCATGTCATCAACAAGGCACTGTGCAAACTAGTGGTGGGTCGATAATGGTGTGGGCTATGTTTAGATGGAATGGAATAATTCGTTTAGTCCAACTGAACCAACTGAGACCATCTTCAGTCACTCATGGACTTCGTGTTCCCAAAGAACCATCGAACTTTTGTGGATGACAATGCGCCATTTCACCAGCACAACAATTGTTTGTGATTGGTTTGAAGAACATTCCCGAGAATTCGAGATAATTGATTGGTCACCCAGATCCCCCGATATGAATCACATCGAACACTTGTAGAACATAATTCAGAGGCCAGTTCGTCCATAGATTGTTGCACCAGAAACAATTTCGCAATTGTGGGCGGCTATAGAGGCAGCATGGCTCAATGTTTCCGCAGGTGACCTCCAAAGGCTTGTTGAGTCCACGCCACGTCAAACTGCTGCACTGTGCCGGACAAAAGGAGGTTCGACATGACATTAGGAGGTATCCCGTGATTTTTGCCACCTCAGTGTAATGCTGACCAGTATATGGGCAGAAACTGAATACCCTCTTGGAATTCCACGAACAACGTGTGGGACACTGACTAGAATTCTGGTTTAGCGTAAAAAAGCTGCTCTTTTTCTAATAGTTTCCAAGATATAAATTTTTGAAATGGCAGTGGGACTTTATGGACGCTCTGTGTTCTTGTCGTGCGTAAATACGTAACCATTAGGTTTTAGTATCACATAAAACAGGAGTCCATATGTTGCTTAAAGGGTAGTCTTTGCCTCTATTTATAGTTTTATCCTCCAGTTTCATTTAGGTTCATTCCCTTAAGGCAAGTTCAATAGCAAGATTTAGGATGAACAATATGTATCTGAATAGACCTCATTCTGCCTCCATCAGTTAGACATCGCTCTGCCACCACAGATTTCTTAGACTGGAGTAATCGTGTGTGGCGAGGGTGCTCAGTATATTTGATTACTTTACAACAATGGTAAAGGATTTTGTATACTTTTTACTTTACAGCAATGGTAAAGGATTTTATAAACTTTGGAGTTCCCTGTCCTGTACCATCTTTAACCGAGGCAAGGATACCTCCAATGTTGGTTAGCTAACGAAACATACATATGATAATATATATTTTTCAAACCATATACTCGAAGATACTGTACTACTATATGGTAGAAAAGTAACGTATATACATATGTCTTCTATTGTTTCTGGCGGAGGCCCAAGCTCTAAAGTAAGACGTATATGTTTTTGAAAGTATCCAATGTGCATGAACCCAGTTTTAGCACATTTTACCACGTACCATTGTCTAACACTACCCGCTACAAACGCAAGTCTGGCTTCCTCGCCTGCGGCTTTACTGCGACTGTCTCACACCTGCCTCTTCTCCGTTTTGCCCGCACAACCTGCGAGCCAATATCATCCACACAAGAGAAGGCTGAAATCCCGTAGTGGATCCTCTTCCTTTGTATTCACACTGGCAAATGTTTTAACATTTTAAAATGAAGTCATGAATATTAAATTGTTTGATCTCGTAATAAACAGTCACTATTTAACGCTTAGCTTAGTAAACAAATATTCCTTTGTGCTTCTTATAACTGTCAGGCACATACTTTTAACATATTGATACATCTGATACCTGATGTGTCGATTTACAAAGTGTTTGCTTAAAATAATTTTACAAATCTTATACCAAATTTACGTTGTATTGTTACACTACGAATTACAGGTAAAACACAACCAAGTCTGGAGGAAAACTGAAAGTATGTGGCTGGCTGATTACTTACATGGGATACGGATGAGCAGCCACCTTCATAACACATGAATACTGGCACCTCAGAATTCCAGGGAACAACTCGGACAAGTTACAAAATTTTAAAAGTCGCATTACTTTCGTTTGATTTTCAGCTAAAATAGACGGCAAACCTGTCCGCCAATGAACTGCCGCCCTTTGGTGTGAAAATAAAAACAAATTCTACTAAAGTGTGGCGCACCGTGATGTCTACGCAACAAGCACCACACACTGCAGGGTCCTCTTGCCGGAGCAAGAAGCCATGCGTCATAACACCGTGGCCTATGCGACCATGAGTAAGGAGTAAAACGTTCTCGGATTTCCAACCGCGTCAATTCGAATAAAATGCTCGAGCTTTCGATGGCCATCTCCGCCATCGTCGTCAGGAGTTCACTGACTGCCGGGGCTGCTAAGGTTCCTCGCTTATATAGGCATGATGACATCATCAGCAGCCAATCAGATCGATCCAATGTGGCGCGCGCGCGTAAGTCGACCAGGGCAGCTAGCGGAGCTATTGCCCATGGCAGCACCGGTGACATCAGGAGGAGCCAGGAGTAGGTGCCACGTTTAAAACTTTTAAAACTGCCGCTCCCGCGTCGCGCATCTGTTTTTGCAATCTTTCGATGTCCAACGCCCGCCCCCATGCCTTGCTGAGTATGTATCCCTGGTCTCTGTTGAAATTGTTGTTGTTTCAACGCTTCCTTTATAACAGAGCCCCAATATGTAGAAGCATGAGCCAACATTTTTGTATTTTCGAACTGTATTTTATGTCCGTTTTCTAGGCAATGCTCCACTATGGGCAACTCCCTTTGTTTTATATGGCGCTTGTGCTCAGTACCACGCTCCGCAACCGTGCGAATGGTTTGTCCAATATAGATGCTGCCACATTCGCGGGGTACACCATACACACCGGACACTCGAAGAGCAATGTCGTCTTTAACAGGGCGCAACATATCTCGCATCTTGGAGGCGGGCCGGAACACTGGTCTTGGCCCATGTTTCTGCAGCAGACGTCCTAACTTACTACTAGTTGCTCCAGAGTATGGCAGAAATACAGTCCGTTTGGCCTCTTCTACTGATTCACCGAGTGTCTTTCGTCGGCGGCCCTTGAAAGCGTTTGTGGTGTCTCTTTCGATGTATCCATTTTCCCCGAAAACACGTTTTAAGTTCTGCAATTCAGACTGTAGGTGGTCGTCGTCAGAGATAATCTTGGCTCTATGAACCAACGTGTTCAGGACAGCTTTCTTGTGTACAGGGTGGTGGAAACTATTGGCGTTCAAGTACCGGTCAGCGTGTGTTGGTTTCCGGTACACTGAATGACCTGCCTTCCGATCAACCAAAACATTCAAGAATGGTAGCTTGGCGTGCTTCTCCAACTCGACAGTAAATTTAATGTTGGGATGGACACCATTCATATGATCGACGAACTGCTGTAGTGTATCTTTACCAGGAGGCCATATCAGGAAGGTGTCATCAACATATGGTAGAAAGCAAGACGGCCGTAATGTCGCAGTTTGCAGAGCCTGCTCCTCAAAGTGCTCCATGAAGAAATTTACGACTGCTGGAGACAGTGGTGATCCCATGGCTGTGCCGTCCGTCATCTCATAAAAACAAAGGGAGCTTGACAAGTCGGCCATAGCGGAGCATTGCCTAGAAAATGAACATAAAATACAGTTCGAAAATACAAAAGTGTTGGCTCATGCGTTTACATATTGGGACTCTGTTATAAAGGAAGCAGCCGAAATTCGTTTAAACAACAACAATTTCAACAGAGACCAGGAATACACACTTAGCAAGGCATGGGGGCGGGCGTTGGACATCGAAAGAAAGCAAAGACAGATGCGCGACACGGGAGCGGCAGTTTCAAACGTGGCGCCTGCCCCTTGCGCCACCTGACGTCACCGGTGCTGCCACGGGCATTAGCTCCGCTAGCTGCCCGGGTCGACTTACGCGCGCGCGCCACCTTGGATCGATCTGATTGGCTGCTGATGTTGTCATCACGCCTATATAACCGAGAGACCGTAACAGCCCCGGCAGCCTCGCCTATCGCATCCGTCTCCCTCCCCCACGCGGATCCTGTACGATCTCATCCCCTTCCCCCACCTCCTCCTTTTCCTTGAAAGGATACGGATCCTGTACACCTCCCGTAAGCTCGATCCTCCTCACCCGCTAGTCTCCCCGATCCTCTCCCACCCCCGCCCGCTGCTGCGCCTGTATTCCCACGTCCCACCCTGTCTCCATCTCTCAACCCTCCTTACCCTCTCCCAAGGTGGCTTCCACCAGCTCCCCCTCCCTGATGATGTCCTCCTCCCCTCCATCTATCCCTCCTATCAACTTTGACCCTGCCCTACCCCCCACTTCCGGTGTCCTTTCCTTTAGGCACCCTCCCTTCCTTCTCTTCCCTTTCCTTCTCTTTCCTTTTCCCCCGTCCCCTCCCTCCACCCCTCTTCCCCCAGGCTTCCCCTCCCCCCTTCCTCCCTCCCCCTATCTCCCCTGCCCGTGGCATCTCTGCTCTCCCCTCTCGCTCTCCCACTCCCCTTTGTCCTCCTCCTCTCTTGGCAGGTCCCCGGACTCGCACACGCACAGTGAACATTCGCGCGCCAGAGGTCATCGCCATCAGTGTCTCGTGTGTGTGCCTTCGTTTGTGTTTAGTGTTTGTTCGCCGTCACGCCGCCACTGTTCACGTGTACCGTCGCCATCATCCATGTTTTGTGCGCCGTGTCAACTAGTGTCAGTGATGTTTTCTCGTCCAGCGTGAACGGCTCCATGTTTTTTTGTTTTTTAGTGTCTACATTGTTTTGCCCGCCGTTTTGATTGTATTCTCTGTGCCCCCTCTATGTATTACTTATTGTAAACCTCAAGGCTGAAGAGCGGCGTACTCAGCTGCTGACAGCCCGCCTTGTGTAAGGTGATAAAAATCACAATAAAGAAAAAAAAAAAAGAAACAGCCCCGGCAGTCGCGGCCGACTCGTCCATCGCCAGGCTGCAGACGGTCCAGAACAAGGCGCTTAGGTTAGCGCTTCACCTGCCACGAGACTTAAGCACCGGAGAACTCCACATAGTAGCAGGAGTCCCGCTGCTCAAGCACCGATTCCGGCAGGCGGCGCATCTACGCGGCCGCCCGGATTTCGGAGAACGAGCTTATACGCACATTGGGAAACCAAGTGCACTGGCGCCCGACCACAAGGTGGCCAGACCTGTTCCTGGAGTGAAGGCAACATGAGCCACATGAAGTAAAAAAAAGAAACGCAACCGCGAGGAAGATTCCGACGAGAGGACAACTTCCAGCACACGCAGGCAGAAGTAGGAGAGGGGTGATCCGCTCACCCTACAACACACCGGAGTACGATGCTCCGTGAATTTGCGTAGCGTAGAGCCCCGGCAGTCAGTGAACTCCTGACGACGATGGCGGAAATGGCCATCGAAAGCTCGAGGATTTTACTCGAATTCACGTGGCTGGAAAACCGAGAGCGTTTTATTTTTGTATGCCGTCGCGAAAGACTCCGAGGACACGAGTAAGGAGGACCTCATCCGCCTGAGTGGCTGACAGGAGGTACGCCACAGACGCGCTGTGAACTTAATGATAAGCAGCTTATCATCTGCCACTTCCAGCCATTCTTCTTCCCCGTCACCACTACCGTGTTCACAGAAAACGTGTTGAGCATACGAACTACTTGTGCGTGAATTCCGAGCGGAGTAATTGCCGAGGCCGTTCAAAAACTGGAAATGACGGAATCATAGCTGAACAGTGACAGTCTTGCCTATCTGACAAAGCAGAAGTGCAGATAAAAAACGAATGCGTACCTGCAGGAGAGGAATCCACGAAGAAAAGTCAGTGCCCATTTTCCAAATTCTTAATGAGGAATTTCAAGATTCGATAGACAAAAGCTTAGTTTTCGTTGCAAATATACCAAATTATGAGATCTCCAAGAGTGTATTTTGTAAAAGAAGAAGGGAAGCTACTGGGAAGGCTCAAAACACCGGCACTGGTTCGGAGATTCAAATCCACTATCACACTATGAGGCTAACTGAAGGCAGTAGTTTTTTAAAAACTGACGATGGGTCCGTTACTAGCAAAATAATCCTGGCGTGCGGTTGCGAAGAAGAGGAGAAATGAAAATGTTCTTACGGACGGGACATTTCACTGATTTTCAAAATAATCCAAACACCTGTACACCATACACGTTGACATTGGAAACATAGAGAACGAGTTGAAGAAATTTTCTGTTTTATTTTCTTCACTCCCAGAAAAAAGTCAAAACACCGATGAGTGCCTTTTTCTGGACTGAAAAATAAGATGCCTGCGTGGTCACCGAAAACTGTAGTGCTCGTCTTTGAAATGGCTACATTTGAAGCGATGAAAACACTGTTGCACGAAGCATTCCTTTCTGGTTGCAGTTTTCACTTCAACCAATGCTTGTGGAAGAAGATACAAGACCTCGCATTAACGGAGGAATACACGGATAGAGAAAAAGTCCAACTGTTTTTCTGCATGCATGCTACAGTAGCACATCTTCCACCAATATTTTTTTAAAGAATACACCGCCATTTGACTATATGTTTTTGTAGTTTTCTTGTGTACTGTCTAGATTTCGGCTTTCACGCCGTTACCTACAAGGGAACCTCCCTATCGCACCCCTCTCAGATTTAGTTATAAGTTGGCACAGGGATAGGCCTTGAAAAACTGAACACAGATCAATCGAGAAAACAGGAAGAAGTTGTGTGGAACTATGAAAAAAATAAGCAAAATATACAAACTGAGTAGTCCATGCGCAAGGTACGCAACAAAAAGGAGAGGGTCAGCTTACGAGCGCCGTGGTCCCGTGGTTAGCGTGAGGAGCTGTGGAACGAGAGGTACTTTGTTCAAATCTTCTCTCGTGTGAAAATTTTAATTTTTTATTTTCAGATAATTATCAAAGTTCAGGCACTCACACATAATCAACTTCGCTCTCCAAAATTCCAGGACATGTTCAGAATTGCTTGGACATATACAGAATTTGACGGTCTACGCACGGAAACATTTGAAAACGTAAAAAACATATGTTTTGACAGAGCACAGGGAAAACTGTGCGACTCTGAAACTGTTGCATTCATTTGATGCAGTTTATGTGACAAACCCTTATGTTTTCATCACTTTTTTTGGAGTGATTATCACATCCACAAGAAAACCTAAGTCGGGCAAGGTAGAATAATCTTTTTATCCATTCGCCAAGTGTGCAAGTTAAGTGGGTCGACAACATATTCCTGTCATGTGACGCACATGCCGTCACCAGTGTCGTAAAGAATATATCAGACGTGTTTTCCTGTGGAGGAAACGGTTGACCTATGACCTTGCGATCAAATGTTTTCGGTTCCCATTGGAGAGGCACGTCCTTTCGTCTACTAATCGCACGGTTTTGCGGTGCGGTCGCAAAACACAGACACTAAACTTACATGCAGTGAACAGAGACGTCAATGAATGAACGTACAGATCGTAACTTTGCGAAAATAAAGAAAGTAAAATTTTCACTCGAGGGAGGACTCGGACAAAGGACCTCTCATTCCGCAGTTGCTCACGCTAACCACGAGACCACGGCGCTCATCAGCTAACATTGTCCTTTATGTTGCTTATGTTGCACATGGACTACTCAGTTTGTATATTTTGCTTATTTTTTCATAGTTCCACACAACTTCTTCCTGTTTTCTCGATTGATCTGTGTTCAGTTTTTCAAGGCCTATCCACTGTGTCAATTTATAACTAAATCTGAGGGGGGTGCGATGGGGAGGTTCCCTTGCTAGTACAATGTTGTTAGACCGTTAACATCATTTTTCTGTGTACTGTGAAGGGTGACAAATATACAGTTCAACATATTTGCTTAACATTGATATAAGCAAATGTGTTGAACTGTGTATTTGTCATCCTGCACGGTACACAGCTGTGACTCATCATCACCGAAAATCTTCCACCAGTGTAGATGGAGCATCGGAAGTAATAATGCCCAGTGGAGAAATTGTCATGAAACTCGCACACTATATGGTGAATCAATGGATAGAAAATCCTAGTTTACCAACTGAAATGTATAAAGTTTGTAACCAATGGCACAGGGCCAAGAATTCTGTAAAAAGTTGACATAGGAAAGTAAACTCTTCAATAAATCAGAAACATCCAGTCGCATGTTTTCTGACAGAGAAGCTGGAGGAGAAAGTAGTAGATGCTATATCTCCAATTAAAAAGAGACTGTATTGGCCTGCCTCTCCAAAAAAAGATAAATATACATAGGCCTTCAAAAATGTTAAAAGACATTATGAGAATATATAATGGCACGGGGGATCAACGAAGATGATTAAAATCGCTGGATTTGTTACAAAAAACCTGAGTGAGAACTATGAAATTCATAAAATAAAACAAGAAGTTTATTCATTTGGTGCAGTAATGTCGTTGAAAAAAAGGTAAAATTAAAAACATTAAAAACTTGGACACAAAGAATAAAAGGAAAAAATAAAAACTAAAAATAATGAAAACACATTGAAACATGATGTTACACTGCAGACCCAGTTCATGGATGCACATACAAAATTTTAAGAGTTTTTACTTGGCACGGAAGACATGGCTAAGCAAATGTTAGTAGAGATCCGCGTCTGTGAAAAGATCTATGCGCCAAGCATACAATAGCTACCACCGTCACACCTTAGCAAAAGATCTGGCAGAGAACCCGACAAAATTCTGGTCGTATGTGAAATCGCTAAGCTGGTCTAAGGCTTCCGTTCAGTCTCTTGTTGACCCGTCTGGTATGGCAGTAGAAGACAGTAAAACGAAAGACTAAGTTTTAAATTTTGCGTGCAAGAAATCGTTCACACAGTAGAATTGTGCAAACAGTAGTCATTTGACCATCGGACATACCCCCGTGTGAAGGTCATAGTAATAAGCATTCCTAGCGTAGCGAAACATCTGGAAGATTTGAGAGCAAATAAATCACCAGGTCCGGATGGAATCCCAGTTCGGTTTAGGAAGAGTACTCTACGGCATTGGATCCTTCCCTGGCCTGTAGTTATCGTGAATCTCTTGCCCAGCACAAAGCACCAAGCGAGTGGAAAGAAGCGCAGATGTGTCCAATTCTAAGAAGTCTGTGAGAACGGAGACGCAAAATTACCCACTAATATCCTTCGGTTTGCTGCAGAATCCTTGAATATACTCTCATTTCGAATATAATAACTTTCTTGAGACTCAGAAGCTTATGTCCAAGATTCGGCGTGGTTTTAGAAAGCATCGCTCGTGCGAAACCAGTTTGCCCTTTTCTCACATGATATACTGCGAACTATGGATGAAGGGCAACACGCAGATGCCATATTTCTAGATTTCCGAAAAGCATTTGACAGGGTGCCCCACTGCAGGCTGTTAAAGAAGGTACGGGTATAAGGAATAAGTTTACAGATGAGTGAGTGGATCGGACTTCTCAAGTAACAGAACCCAGTATGTTGTCCTCAACGCCGAATGTTCATCGGAGACCAGAATATAGTCAGGAGTGCACCACAAAAGTGTGATAGCACCGCTGCTGTAGGAGTTTGTGTTGATTCTTCACAGGCATGCCAAGGTACGCATGCTTTGTAGAGTTTACACATCTTACGAGATGCTTCCATGGAGAACATTTTAGTTCCTGTTTTCATAAAATTACAAAGTACTTGTACATAGTGAAATTTATCTGCTGGATACTTGTAGCATCTTGAGGAAATCTTTTTAGTGTTATTTCTTCTGCCTGAAAACTAGAAAAAATTGAATTAGTGGGTTTCAGCTCACGTTACATCACCGAACTATCAGAGTTAAGCTGAAGAATAGAACAAGTAGGAAATTACTAAATAAGAAAAATTAGAACACAGAAAATTATTAAATCTCAACATCCTGGTAACAAAACCAAAATTTGTGAGAAATAATGGGTATTTTCGCCGCTCTTTGGAGGTAGGCAGTTAGGAACGAACAGTTAAAACACAAGCAAAAAGTTAAAATTTGTTATAAGAAGGAGAATTAAGTTCACAAAATGGCCATACTACTGCTCTAGGTCTTACGGTTCGGTAGTCGACTAAGTGCCAGCCTCTTGTGGTGAAACTGAAGTTGATAGTTAAGTTGTGTGTAGACATACTAGCTTCTTTCTCTTTTCCACGCTATTCGTTGTTTGCTTCGTAATTCCATGCATTTGGAGTAGCTTAAACAATTCAGCAGTGTGATATGCTATTCAGATTTTGCCTTCAATAACACAGGCCCACGTTTCTGGTTTGAGCTTTCAACCATGAGCATGTGTATAGAGAATATTGACGTACACTAGACAGTCATTATCCTTGACACTTCAGATGATGCGAGGTAGGTAGATTCTGTGGGTATCTCAAGAAAAGTAATGAAAAATCTGTAGGAAATGTGGTATTGCATGCCAGTCTAGTGATAAGCTTAAACAAGTTTCTTTTGTTATCCAAATACATACTCTCTGTGAGCTCGTAAGTAAACTTCTATTAAAATTCCTGTTGTGATAAAAATACTATATATCAGTGTGCCCAGTATGATGTATTTAAATTTAATGTAAGCTGTGTGGGTGCAGTAAAGGATGTTTATTGTTTATTGGTGTGTGAGCCTTATACAAGATACATGGTAGAGGTAGCGGAAAGTTAGAGTTTCATGAAGGTGAAGAAGGGTAGCGCAGTTTCGAAAGTGGATGCTGAAGAAATGACTTCGTTGCTCTGGGGGGCCATAATGCCACCAGTGTTATCTGAACTTCGCGCGAATCCTGATTACGAATTGTAAGAGGCTTTCCAATAGGCCTACTTAGAAAATACAGTATCCGTGTGGGGGCCGAATACAGAATTAGCCACGACCTATAGTTCGTAAACTTGAAGTTTGATACAGTGTGGGACAACGCGCATAGAATTTTTTTGTGCTCACATTGGACTATTAACCCTTTTGCCGGCTGGTGTGGCCGTGCGGTTCTGGGCGCTTCAGTCTGGAACCGCGTGACCGCTACGGTCGCAGGTTCGAATACTGCCTCGGTCGTGGATGTGTGTGATATCCTTAGGTTAGTTAGGTTTAAGTAGTTCTAAGTTCTAGGGGATTGATGACCACAGATGTTAAGTCCCATAGTGCGCAGAGCCATTTGAACCATTTTTGTAACACTTTTTTCGGTGCTTTGCCTTGGAATTTAACTCGCGTGACACTTCTTTGGATTTAGAAGTAGTTCAGCGATTAGCTTCTGGCAACAGATGCGCTAAACGAAGTCGAAAAGTTGATCGGATTGAAAACTGAACTCGTGAAATGTTAAGCTGAGTTTAAGAACATGGTAATGTGTTTCCACTCTACAGAACTTACAATCTTTAGTCACTGTGCCCACAATATAGCAATAAACAGTTTGGTTTTTGTTAAGTGAGTAATATGTTAGAAATTAATTTAGTAACTACCGCTTAAAGTAAATTCAGCCAAGATTCTGCATTTCTATAATTTTAAATTACAGCCTAGTTAGGGACAGATTACGAATTTTAGGTGGCAGCCGTGTATAGTCTTCCATTGACAGTCAGCGAACCATAATTAATCACAGTGGGTACATATTGTTCCACAGCCCTCTTGGCAATGTTCCCAAACGGCAAATTTTATTTCCGGATGTGATATTTAACACAGTGCAACAGCACGTCACAACAAACACTATTAACTGTCCCGTGAAATTCAAAACTGAAATTAGGCTGCTGTCGTATGTGACTCTTTATTTGGAAGTCACCACAAAGTAATTTTTGTGTAAATATCAGTTTGGATCCCCTCTTCTATAGCGCTCGTAATAGACTTGATTTCAGTATTTACATCATTAACAAAGATAACAATTTTCACTTTATGGAGATACCAATCGATGTTATACACGTGACACGTGACATGGCTCTATCCTTTACGACTTTTCCAAGCACGTCTGCTATCGAGGTAAGGCTCCAGATGACGAACAACTGATTTAAATGGGAGGAGTTAAGCGTCCAAATTGACGTCAGGGTAACCATAGATTATTCGATTTATAGAGAAGATGGCTTTTCAGGTGATACAATTCACTTTGCAGATACCGTTTTTAAGAATCATTTTTACTTTATCAAGCTAGGAAAGAGTAATCTGTAGTGACGTTGACGTATAAGTGCATATGTTATCCACATAATGGATCGCTTTTACCAATGGTAAGTATCTGCCTAATTCTGCTAGTTCATTAAATTGCACCTTGAAGCGAAGGTCGACAGGGCGAGCCGTTTCCAAGGTTCGGAAAGATACAGGCATACCATGTCCGCGGAGTTCCAGCCATGCAATGAAGATTTAAATGAGCGGCATCTTGAACCAGTGGGAACATTCACTGCCCCGGGAAGACCACAGTGAATAGATGACACGGCACTGCTTCCCCCATGGTACGGGCTTGGTGGCCTCGTGGGTCACGCATACAACCTGTTCTTTGTCCCATTGTCGCTTGCAGCCTTGTGAGGACACTGATCTGCTCCATCACGGGATTTCTGCTTCTAAGCGTCTCCCAGGCAACACGGCTCTTACTTTAAGGAGATTCTGTTCGCTGTGGCACTAGAACTTGAACTTATGTCGATTTAGTTGCTGTGTTCCTGGACTTTGTGGAACTAACTCATTCCAGTGTTCATAAACTATACACTGAGAATACTGCAAAAACCTCAAGTAGAACCATCGCTGGAAAACCATTGGGCTATTCAAAGCAACATTGAGAGTGTATTAGAGAGACAACGTCGTTGTTCGAAAGCATCACTCTTGCAAAACTCTGCTTGTCCTTACTTTACATGACGTCCTGCAAACAGTGGATGAAGGGAAACAGGCAGACAGCATACACTTAGATTTTCGGAAAGCATTTGACACTGTGCCTCGCTGCAAAGTGTTCCTAGATACGGCGAGTGTTTGCCAGAGACAAGATTATCGTTAGCAGTGCTCCAGGGAAGTGTGGTAGGGCCACTCTGATTCTCTGTTCTGCCGGACTGGGTGACCAGCAGTCAGAAAGCTGCTCTTTTCTGGCAACGCTGTGGTGTAGTGGAAGGTGTCAACTTTGAGTGACTGTAGGAGGATACAAGATAACTTAGACATAATTTCTAGTTGGTGTGGTGAATGGCAGCTTGCACTAAATGTGAAAAATATAAATTAATACAAATGAATAGGAAAAACAGTTTGGTAATGTTCGAATACAGCATTAGTAGTCTGCTCTTGACATAGACAAGTTGTTTAAATATCTGAGCATAATGTTGCAAAGCGATATGAAGTGGAACAAGCACGTAAGAACGGTAGAAGCGAAGACGGTAGACTTAGATTTATTGGAAGAATTTTAGGAAACGTGGTTCATCTGTAAACGAGACCACGTACGGAACACTAGCGCTTTTCTTTCTCGAGTATTGCTCAAGTGTTTGGGACCCCACCAGGTCGGATTAAAGGAACAGATAGGAGCAGTTCAGAGGCGGAATGCTAGATTTGTTACCGGCAAGTTCGATCAACACGCAAGTGTTACGGAGATGCTTCATGAACTCAAATGGAAATCCCTGGCGGGAAGGTGACATTTTTTTCTCTTGCAAACACAGCGAGGGAAAGAAGACTGTCTATATGCCTCCACATGAGCCCTAATTTCCCTTGTCTTCGTGGTCCTTACGCGAAATTAACGTTGGCGTCAGTCGTCCTGCAGTCAGTTTCATATGCCGGTTATCTAACTTTTGCAGTAAAGTTTAGAGAACCGGAATTTGAGATTGACTGCAGAACAATGCTACTGCCGCCAGCGTGTATCTCGCGTGAAGGCTACGAAGAGAAATTCGGGCTCGTAAGGAGCATACAGATAGTTGTTTTTCCCTCGCTCTATTTGCAAGTGGAACAGGAAAGGAAATGACTAAAAATGGTTCAAATGGCTCTGAGCACTGTGGGACTTAACATCTGTGGTCATCAGTCCCCTAGAACTTAGAACTACTTAAACCTAATTAACCTAAGGACATCACACACATCCATGCCCGAGGCAGGATTCGAACCTGCGACCGTAGCGGTCACGCGGTTCCAGACTGAAGCGCCTAGAACCGCACGGCCACACCGGCCGGCAGGAAATGACTAACAGTGATGCACGGTACCCTTTGTCACGCACCATAAGGTGGCTTGCGGAGCATGTTTGTCGACGTAGCTAGTCGTGTGCTGCGTATTTCCGTTTACAAATCGAATAACTGCTGTTAAACTGGCAGGGAAATTTAAACATTGTGAACTGAATTATTTTAATTTTTTCACTGGAATATTGGATGATTTGAATCAATATGCCACGAGGCTTAAGCCGAGGTCGGTGTTTGTTCAGAGCGACAAGGAGCCAAAAACATATCCCTGGTGCTGCGTTCCCCAGCATGTCACGTCTCGCCGGCACCCTCTAGCAACGACGCAGATCACGTGCGAGCTTCTACGTGCCCGAACAGCGTGCTCCGTGAGTCCGGAACGCAATAAGCAAGTTCGAGACGAAGACTCGTGCAATTTAGGAAGGCGTTGCTACTGGTCCGCGCTGGACGACTTAAACGCTTTCGCCGGCGAGGAATTCTTGTATGCGACGATATAAATGCAACAGGAGCGTGTACTCCCTGTATTCCGACCGTCTGTTTGCATAGCGAGGTGGTGATCGTTTTCGGAGAGTTGCATTTTCATCCCTCTTCCTCTCGATTGGCGGGCCGCTGTGGCCGAGCGGTTCTAGGCGCTTCAGTCCTGAATCGCGTTGCTGCTACGGTTGCAGGTTCGAATCCTGCCTCGGGCATGGATGTGAGTGATGTCCTTAAGTTTAAGTAGTTCTAATGTCCTTAAGTTTAAGTAGTCCTAATTCTAGGGGACTGATGACCTCAGATATTAAGCCCCTTAGTGCTCAGAGCCATTTGAACCATTTTTTTCCTCTCGACTCAGCTGATAAAATGTACGATCTGTGATCAAAAGATGAGAAATTTTTAGAAAAAATGGACTAAATAATCGTGCAGTGAGCTAGATGTACGAAAAGACTTCGACACCCCACTTATTTGAATAAAAAAAAAAAAATTAAGACCTCGAAGGAAGGTTTCACTCAAGTGGTATTAAACAAAGAGCAAGTGTGTCAGATACTATCAACTTATTTAACTGTAGAGGCATCCACCCACACATATTTAATCTGCCAGAAAGTTTTATAAGTGGGTACACTCCGCTAGGGAATAAATGATTCTTGAAACCCGTCTAATTGGGCGCACCATGTAGGTGTGAATACGTTGTGGACAAGCCATTCTGGAATCAGAAATTAGGCTGGTGTGCAAAACCTAAGGACGAAAGTAAAATTTCATATGTCACTGCCAAGTAACATGAAACTCAGACCACAGATAGAAAGTGGTAGAGAGTTCCATTTCTCCAACGGTGCTTTTGCCAACCGGTGGATGGTCGTTCGTGCATGTGGACATTCTGTAAAGCGTGTCCCCGAAATATCTCACACTTGATAGATCGAGTTTAAGTCGGGGGAAAGGGCAGGCCAGTTCATTCGCCGAGTATCCTCTCGTTCTACCAGCTCCTTCGCCAGCGCTCTTCGAAGCGGTCGTGCATTATCATCCACGAAAAACAAGTCGGGGTCAAATGCATTCCTGAAAGTATGTGCGTGCGGTAGCAGAACAGTGACGCAATAACGTTGACCGGTAGTTGTACGACGCGCAAGTATCTGAAGGCCATTACACCCATGCAACATTATGCCTCCCCACACCTTAACACTTGGCCCACAAAAACGATCATGTTCGACAATGCTGGTCGTTCCTTCATATGGCGAGAGGTAGGAAGACCTAATGTGGAACACGTTTCCAAGATACTACTCCAGGTGCGTGTAAAATAAATGTGCGCAACGGAAAATACTGAACGCGAAAATCAAGATTTGGTCCTGTCTGACTACCAACTGAAGCAGATCCTACGTTTGCTTGGTTGTGATATTATTTCCTTCTTCTTGCTTTTCAACATATAAATTACAACCTAAACATAAATGAATGATTAAGGAAACAAATAACTACTAAATGATAAATGTTGTTTCTGCTTATACATTTGTTGTAGATTAAAAACCACTTTATATTTCAAATGTTAATATTTCCTACGTAATATAAGTGATAAATTGCCGAAATCTACCTCTTTTCATGGCTACGCGATCTAATATAAATAACGCTAGATGACTACATCGTCTATGTACCAAACACTGGAAGACACTACTGTCAGAGATGATCTACAGTGGGGTGGGACCTCAGTGGAAATAAAACATACGTGATCACAACTGTTTAGCCTTATAGCCCTAATAAGCCGAAGCAATTAGCAATATTGACGTATGCACTGTGGCCGGTGCGCCGGAGTGATGGTTCTCGTAGATGTCAGCGACAATGGAAGAACTCCAGCCACAGAATAAACTCTTTCAAACACTAGGACGCCAGAAGACGGTCCTCTGACTAGTATACTCTAATATTGTCTAATACTCTAATACTGTCTTCTCCTCTCTGTATTCTACAGACAAGAAACAGCCACAAGGACGGAATTCACGTAACGTCTCTACGTGAGTATAGACAGAAGAAGTGCTCTCAATCACTGAATGCTGCGTACTCAACAACGACTCCCTACCAGAATTCGAAGTCCGAAATGGCATAAGAACGCAACAGTACAGTGCCTAACCGTTCTAGCTATAAAATCTCCTGAGAGCAATGAGAGCAGGTCCGTCTGTACCAACAAAAGATGGTCCTGAGCGACCATCAAACACGGCCGCTGTAAACGGAAGACCACTTTCTGTCCTCCGTTGGCTTCCCAGCAAAGCTCGGCTGCCGTCCGTCATAACTGCAGAAAGCGAATCATATTCTCGAAACCACGGAATATTCTCCGTCCCTACAGATTCTTCCGAACGCCGACCAACCATATTTTAGTCTTTTGTCGTCCAGGGCGGGAAGTTTGAAGTACTGGATCATCGTCCATATAGTCCCGATCTTGCCCCTTCTATCACTTACTTCGTCCACTCAAACAGGCATTAAGGGGCCGTCGATTTGCCTCGGACGAAGCAGTGAAATAAGCGGTGCGTTCCTGGCTCGCAGCTCAACCGAAAACCTTCTTTTATGAGGACATCAGGAAGCGTGTACAGCGATGGACCAAGTGCGTTGAAAGGCAAGGAGACTATCTCGAAAAATTACTTTGCGGATAATAATTGACTTACCCTCGGCCGGCTGGAGTGGCCTAGCGGTTCTAGGCGCTACAGTCTGGAATCGCACGACCGCTACGGTCGCAGGTTCGAATCCTGCCTCGGGCATGGATATGTGTGACGTCCTTAGGTTGGTTAGGTTGAAGTAGTTCTAAGTTCTAGCGGACTGATGACCTCAGAATTTAAGTCCCATAGTGCTGAGAGCCAGTTGAACCATTTGAACTTACCCTCGTAATTTCTCTTACTGATTAGTGGTATGTAGTAGAACTATAATGTAACACATATAATATGGAAAACAGTATTGACAAGATTTTCTCAGTTGCAACTCTTTTAAATTTGAATGGAGTATTTGTTCCTACGTGCACGACTATGTTGTACCTTGGCATAGTTTTTCACATTTGGAATAACTTAATTTCTTTAATTTCAGAAAAAGACTAAAGCACCCATAAAGTGAATGTTATCATTTCAGAACTGCAGAGGAAACTTAAAAGCGTTCGTAGGTACAACGCTCTTCCCTATATACCCACGAATACCCACGAATCGGGACTGGAAACCGGATACATGTCTTTGAAGGACAGTTCACTACCAAGTACTAAAATCTGAGCGTTATTCACAGGTCACTTCTACGCTCCAGTCTGCTGTCAGCTCCTCATAGTACGTTCTGTACTCCGCAAAATATCTTCCACGATGTTGAAGTAGTAACACCGTTGGATACAAGCGAGTTAAGCCTGACATCCTGTATGCTGCTGCGATATATTTCTACCTCTTTGCAGAGTAATCTCCGCATTTTTTGCCCGCCCCAGGCAGTTCGCTTTAACTTGTGCTATCCGAGTACGCCTCGCGGGTAGAATTACAGCGAGTTGCCACTGACTCGAGTGGGAACAACTGCTAGCCCCCTTCAGCCTGAATGTAAGCAAGTATCTGGGTTGGACTCTTGTCCGGTCAAAATTTTTAATTCGTCACAATGTTTCATCAGTTAGAACACTGATATACAGAGAAAATGTCATCTCAATAACGTTCTCTTGTTAAATATTTATTTGTCAAAAGGCAGTTTCATTTTTGTGGAAAAACTACCTTTGAAGCGATGGCGGCATAACGTCTCTTAGAAATAACATCGCCGGCCGGAGTGGCCCAGCGGTTCTAAGCGCTTCAGTCTGGAACCGCGAGACCGCTACGGTCGCAGGTTCGAATCCCGCCTCGGGCATGGATGTGTGTGATGTCCTTAGTGTTGTTATGTTTAAGTAGTTCTAAGTTCTAGTGGACTGATGACGTCAGATGTTAAGTCCCATAGTGCACAGAGCCATTTGAACCATTTAGAAATCACATCACACCGTACGCTGCTGTTAGGACCAATCCTTAATGTTCAACCAGTTGCAGTACGAACGTCAGGAGTACAGACAATGCAGATGTCTTGGCACCATATTGTAACATACCTATTGCCTTCTGGCTGTTCCACATATTTGTCAGTTTACTCACTCATTAAGTATTTTCCATTTCTGTCCTGTTTTATACATGACTGGACGAACAGTTTTTGGATAGCCACAGCTTTCTTCTTCTTACAATGTTTGCCTTGATCTTGAAGGTTTTAAAATGTTTTTATAGGTTATTGTTTTTGAGATTACTTTGTTACTCTTTTTACAATTAGCAGTCGTAAGTGTTATTTGTCCGTGGAGGTGGTTAAGCATTTGTCATTTTAATTTTCGTACAACATTATTTTACGAAATTTTAGTTTTGTTCTCTATTTACAGCATACAGTCGACATTATGTAGATCGTGCCAGGCCTTGTTTTTATAACTTTTGTCAATTCTATTTTGGTTTTTAACCATTAACATTCTTGACATCCAGTTGTTATGAGTGCCCTTTACCATGTAAGTGGTTTCTTACGCATGAAGGTTGTGTGTGTTTACTGCTGTTTAAGTAAGAGGACTGAAAGCTAAAAATGGCGCTTCATGTCTCTCTTCCTATATGGTTAAGCATCACGTATCTTCAAGATCCTATGTTTTCTATGATACCCGGCAGTCACAACGGCGGAGCTGCTAAAGTATTCACTGCTGTTTTGTCTGTTTACGTTATCTGACATATCGTATTTCCTTAATGAAAAGCCGCTTTAGCTGCTAGTACGTCATTTACTAATATGGACTTTATAAAGTATCTATTAGCAACCGGATCGGCTTTTCATTAATTGAATACAGTTGCGAAATAACAGCAGCGTCCGAACATGGAGAAACTAATAAGATCGTATTTCATTATGGGCTGTGGTATGTGTGGTATGATGACTGTAGCTCCAGTAATACGAATGTCTATAAAATGTCTGCTCCATTTTGGTATTACTTACATATTCTATGCCATACAAGATTCGGTGAATAGTCTCAGAAAATAAAGAAATAAAAGTTGTGAACAAAATACCTTGACTGGCCTTCAAAGTAATCACCATTAACTACAGAACACATCTGATACCGGTTGTGAAGCTGTTGGAAACTGTCAGCATAATTTTCACGCCTTGTTGGATATCTCCATCATTACAGGAGGTGAGACTCGGTGCTACCAGTACAATCTGGAGACGTAGTGACAGTCAATGGTATCTGTGTTTATCCTCTTCCGCACCTCCCTCGGGCAGAAATTCATTATGGATCGAACCCTTGCTGTCGAAAAAGGCGACGAACATCGTCTTAATCTTGGATTTTATCAACTGACTTTTTTTGTGAGGCGGGAAAGACGATGAACACCATGCCACTAATTTTTGCTTGGTCTCCGAATCGTATCAGTGATACCAGATTTTATCTCCTGTAACAATGCGAATACCCAGTAACGCATGAACACGGTGGTTCGAATGATTCCACAAGAAGCGTTTACTGAATGTTCGCAGCTGCTTTACAGTCGATGTCAGAAGTGTGTTGTAGCTAATGGTTGATGACGATGTTTGGTTTGTGGGGCCTTCAACTGCGCGGTCAACAGCGCCTGTACAAAGTCCAATTTTTTACCCAGTCCATGCTAGCCACTGATGATGAAATGAAGAGGACAATACAAACACCTAGTCCCCGGGCTGAGAAAATCTCCATTCTGGCCGGGAATCGAATTTGGGACCCTGTGATCCAGAGGCAGCAACGCTAGCCACTAGACAACGAGTTTCGGACGTAGCTAATTGTGATCACTTTGAAGGCTAGTAAAAGTATTTTGTTTGTAACTTTTGTTCCGTTTATTTTCTGAGAACATTCACCGAGATTTTCAGACGCAGCCCTGAATAATCATGTCCAGTGCCTGTACAGGTAATGTACGAGGGGCGTTCAATAAGTAGTGCTACACACTATTTTCTCGGCGGACCTTAATGTGGGGCACCTGGAATATTCCCATTTCAGCCTCTATAGTTTCGTGACGATCCGACAGGTGGCGGCGGTATACATAGCCTTCAAAATAGCATCTGTAACGGAGGTGAGTTCCAAGCAGAGACTGAGTCCCGGCAGTGAACAAAACCACGGTGAATCGTTGGGCGAGGCGTCTGTCATCATCGCAACGAGGTCGTGCAGACGTGTCCCATGTCACGCTTGCCAGCCGGCCATACACAGTTGTGACCCCTGCAATGTTGGACATCAGCGTGTTCGTCGACACTAAAATGCAAACGACCTTCTTCTTCATGACAACGCAAGGCGTCACAAAATCTGTTCTCCTTAGAGGACTTCAAGAAACTTCACTGGACTGTTGTTCCTGACCGTCCTTACAGCCCAGCTCTCGCATTTTCCGACTTCATCTGTTTGACCCAATGAAGGACCTACTCCACGTGAAGCAGTACGTGGACGGTGGAGAGGTTATTGGTGAAGCGAGACATTGGCTCCGACGTCGACCAGTAAGGTGGTACTTTGCAAGCGTACAGGCCCTCCCAGTAAGGTGGCGTAAGGCCGTCGCATTGAACTGAGATTGTGTTGAAAAATAGAGTTTTGTAGCCCAAAAAGTGGGGTTGATATGATGTATTGGAACCCTGAATAAAACCAGCCTGCTTTTAGAAAACAATGTGTTGTATTTCTTACTAACGATCCTCCTAAAATATTTAATTATAACAAGTATTATATCAGTATATATAATATTCTACATCTACGTCCACATCTACATGATTATTCTGCTATTCTCAATAAAGTGCCTGGCAGAGGGTTCAATGAACCACCGTCAAGCTGTCTCTCTACCGTTCCACTCTCTAACGGCATGCAGGAAAAACGAGCACTTAAATTTTTCTGTGCGAGCCCCGATTTCTCTTATCGTGATGATCATTTTTCCCTATGTACGTGGGTGCCAACAAAATGTTTTCACAATCGGAGGAGAAAACTGGTGATTGAAATTTCATAAGGAGATCCCGTCGCAACGAAAAGCGCCTTTGTTTTAATGATTGCCACTCCAGTTCACGTGTCATGTCTGTGACACTATCTCCCCTATTTCACGATAATACAAAACGAGCTGCACTTCTTTGTACTATTTTGATGTCGTCCGTCAGTCCCACCTGATGCGGATCCCACACTGCACAGCAATACTCCAAAATAGGGCGGACAAGCGTGGTGTAACCAGTCTCTTTAGTAGACCTGTTGCACCTTCTAAGTGCTCTGCCAATGAATCGCAGTCTTTGGTTTGCTCTACCCACAATATTATCTATGTGATCGTCCCAATTTAGGTTATTTGTAATTGTAATCCTTAAGTATTTAGTTGAATTTACAGCCTTCAGATTTGTGTGACCTATCGCATAATCAAAATTTAGCTGATTTCTTTTAGTACTCATGTGAATAACCTCACACTTTTCCCTATTCAGGGTCAATTGCCACTTTTCGCACCATACAGATATCTTATCTAAATCATTTTGCAAGTCGATTTGATCATCTGATGACTTTACAAGACGGTAAATGACAGCATCATCCGCAAACAATCTAAGACGGCTACTCAGATTGACTTCTATGTCATTAATATGTATATTTCTACTACTAAGTCTTCTTTTGTGACCTAGTTTCCAGTTGACTTTGCCGGCCGCGGTGGTCTAGCGGTTCTAGGCGCTCAGTCCGGAGCCGCGCGACCGCTACGGTCGCAGGTTCGAATCCTGCCTCGGGCATGGATGTGTGTGATGTCCTTAGGTTAGTTAGGTTTAAGTAGTTCTAAGTTCTAGGGGACTTACGACCACAGATGTTAAGTCCCATAGTGCTCAGAGCCAGCCAGTTGATTTTTTGACATGAAGCTATTTTTGACGTCATAGCATTCGAATGTAGCTCTCACTCTTAACCCAAACCGTGTTTACTTGTGTTTTTGCTTCTGTTTGAAATATAATTTTTGTCGTGCATTCTCTTTGTTCATGATGTTGCTATTATAGGCACTGGAAAATAGTCCTTTACTGAAATCTGTTGCTTATTAAAAGATGCAGCTTTCAGTGTTACATGACGTCATTTATTAAAATGTTATCAAAGCTGTGGAGCCCAAGCAACAGAGAATATTTCGTACACTGAATACCACAAAGTTTCACCTGCGCATTCTTTTTGTACCGCATCGCGAGTTTTTGTAGCTGAAAAAATCCGGTGACAGCCGTCGATCGGTGGACTACTGGCCCCGGCTGATGACAGGAGCGGTGTGGTGTGCGAACCGCGCGCCGGGCTGGGCACGTCACAGCGACGAGCCGGCGCAGCGTCGCGGTCGAGGGACGGCAGTCAGCAGCGCCGGTCGCGAGCTGACGAGCTGACGAGCTGAAGAGACGCCGTCACTCAGCGCCGCAGCGCTGCAAATGAAACAACGCCGGACTTTTAATTTTCAGCCGTTCGTTTCGCTACACAACGTCCAGCGCATGCCTTGACGTCTGCGATTCGGTGATTTATTGCCAGCTTTTCGACAGAACAGCATACGATGTTCCTTTTTTTTGTTCTTTTTTTTCTTGATCCGCTACAATTGTGATCCTTCCGAATCGCAATGAGGCGGCTTTACACCAGACAAGCTGTACAGACTGTACCTACAGATTGGAAAATTGCGCAGGTCGCACCAGTGTTTAAGAAGGGTAGTAGGAGTAATCCTATATCATTGACGTCGGTTTGCAGTAGGTTTCTGGAGCATATACTGTATTCAAACATTATGAATCACCTCGAAGGGAACGATCTATTGATACGTAATCAGCATGGTTTCAGAAAACATCGTTCTTGCGCAACGCAGCCTAGCTCTTTATTCGCATGAAGTAATGGCCGCTATCGACAGGGGATCTCAAGTTGATTCCGTATTTCTGGATTTCCGGAAAGCTTTTGACACCGTTCCTCACAAGTGACTTGTAATCAAGCTGCGGGCCTATGGGGTATCGTCTCAGTTGTGCGACTGGATTCGTGATTTCCTGTCAGGAAGGTCGCAGTTCGTAGTAATAGACGGCAAATCATCGAGTAAAACTGAAGTGGTATCAGGTGTTCCCCAGGGAAGCGTCCTGGGACCTCTGCTGTTCCTGATCTATATAAATGACCTGGGTAACAATCTGAGCAGTTCTCTTAGGTAGTTCGCAGATGATGCTGTAATTTACCGTCTAGTAAGGTCATCCACAGACCAGTATCAGTTGCAAAGCGATTTAGAAAAGATTGCTGTATGGTGTGGCAGGTGGCAGTTGACGCTAAATAACGAAAAGTGTGAGGTGATCCCCATGAGATCCAAAAGAAATCCGTTGGAATTCGATTACTCGATAAATAGTACAATTCTCAAGGCTGTCAATTCAACTAAGTACCTGGGTGTTAAAATCACGAACAACTTCAGTTGGAAAGACCATATAGATAACACTGTGGGGAAGGCGAGCCAAAGGTTCCGTTTCATTGGCCGGACACTTAGAAGATGCAACAAGTCCACTAAAGAGACAGCTTACACTACACTCGTTCGTCCTCTGTTAGAATATTGCTGCGCGGAGTGGGATCCTTACCAGGTGGGATTGACGGAGGACATCGAAAGGCTGCAAAAAAGGGCAGCTCGTTTTGTATTATCACGTAATACGGGAGAGAGTGTGGCAGATATGATATGCGAGTTGGGATGAAAGTCATTAAAGCGAAGACGTTTTTCGTCGCGGCGAGATCTATTTACGAAATTTTAGTCACCAACATTCTCTTCCGAATGCGAAAATATTTTGTTGAGACCAACCTACATAGGTAGGAATGATCATCAAAATAAAATAAGAGAAATCAGAGCTCGAACAGAAAGGTTTAGGTGTTCGTTTTTCCCGCGCGCTGTTCGTGAGTGGGATGGTAGAGAGGTAGTGTGATTGTGGTTCGATGAACCCTCTGCCAAGCACTTAAATGTGAATTGCAGAGTAATCATGTAGATTTAGATGTAGATGTAGTAGCCATTTCTTCATATACGACTGGAAATAATGATCGAGGAAATCGTACGTATACATTAGCTTATAATAACAAACTTATCATTGACCCGCCTATACACACCCTGAATCCAGCAAGCTCTTAGTGAGTGCTTCGGTGGCGTAAGTACTTGAACTCAACCTGTGAAACTGGAACAACCATCTTTCAGTTCCTGTCGGATTCACTTTCACCTCATTACACACGAGGCGTAGTCGTGAGGTTTTAAATGTTGTTGCTGTGGTCTTCAGTCCTGAGACTGGTTTGATGCAGCTCTCCATGCTACTCTATCCTGTGCAAGCTTCTTCATCTCCCAGTACCTACTGCAACCTACATCCTTCTGAATCTGCTTGGTGTATTCATCTCTTGGTCTCCCTCTACGATTTTTACCCTCCACGCTGCCCTCCAATACTAAATTTGTGATCCCTTGATGTCTCAGAACATGTCCTACCAACCGATCCCTTCTTCTAGTCAAGTTGTGCCACAAGCTTCTCTTCTCCCCAATCCTATTCAACACCTCCTCGTTAGTTATGTGATCTACCCATCTAATCTTCAGCATTATTCTGTAGCACCACATTTCGAAAGTTTCTATTCTCTTCTTGTCTAAACTATTTGTCGTCCATGTTTCACTTCCATACATGGCTACACTCCATACAAATACTTTCAGAAACGACTTCCTGACACTTAAATCTATACTCGATGTTAACAAATTTCTCTTCTTCAGAAACGCTTTCCTTGCCATTGTCAGTCTACATTTTATATCCTCTCTACTTCGACCATCATCAGTTATTTTGCTCCCCAAATAGCAAAACTCCTTTACTACTTTAAGTGTCTCATTTCCTAATCTAATTCCCTCAGCATTACCCGACTTAATTCGACTACAGGTTTTAAATATCATCTCGACAATGGAGCTGCGAACGTGATATTTTCCGTTAGTCCTTATTAACACATTAGCCATGAATGAGACACATTTTTCCTGGCTTGGCGGAGACCTCGGTGGTGGAACTGCTTGGTTTGCTCCTGAGTGTCTCGAGGAGAACACATTAAGTGCCGTAACAAGATTTCCCAGAAACTTCGCTCAGTGAAAGAGGGGTCAAAAGAAGCGAACATGTGTCTTGGGCGCCGTGCACTGTGGCCGAACGGTTCTAGGCGCTTCAGTCCTGAACCGCACTACTGCTACGGTCGCAGGTTCGAATCCTGCTTCGGGCACGCATGTGTGTGACGTCCTTAGGATAGTTAGGTTTAAGTAGTTCTAAGTTTAGGGGACTGATGACCTCAGATGTTAAGTCCCATAGTGCTTAGATCCATTTGAACCATTTGTGTCTTGGCTTATCCTCAGACAGTCACCGTCAACCTTATCGACGTAACTTATGTGGCTTTTAGCACGCGGTTAGTTCAGCCAAATGGTAGCACAGCGGCTAGCGTCACAGCTTCAGAATTTTGTGCCCTGTGTTTGAAACCTGATTAGTGTTCACATTAATTTTTTTTTCACTTATCTACAGATGTCCGCGTAAGATTGCTAAATGAGTGCGTAAAAAAATCAATGAAAAAGAAAAAGAAATGTTTTCAGTCAAATCCCTGTTGTGAGTCTTCTCAATAATATTCGTGGTGCTGCGTACTTGTTCCCAAGAAGTGAGTTGCGGTCGCGCAGCAGGTAAACCAGTTTATTCCTGCAGGCTGCAGCAAGGGTTTTGGATTCAACTGATTCTGAGCTGCCCAGCTGGTTTTGCCCTCCTTTGGGAATCAGTGGGAAACATATGATTTACAAACTATTTGTCAAAGTGAACAGACAGCAGTGGATCATACACACGTATGTCACGCAGTAAATGTATGACACTTATCGAGAAAAACAGTCGTAATTTTACAATTATAGTAACGTCCTTGCATTCACTAACCTGATGATAATATTCGTCTAGTTATGTTCTACGGACATAGGGGGATAAATGAAACTGAAAAATAAATAAATAAATAAAATGAAAACTATCATCGGTTTTCGAAGACGGGACGTAAATGAGCGAAGCTGCACCGTTATGTACTGTGTAGACGCTTCAGTTCAGCTTACCCCTAGATAAAAGGCATCAACACATTGTAAGACGTGTATATTTCTATTGTCTATTGTCAGATCACAATTTATGAAAGATGTTTATATTTTATTAATAGGATTAAGTAGGAATAATTAATATTTGTCATGTTGGAAATAATTGTGGTAGCAGGGAACGTCTGCACCAAAGTATTGTTAGCAAGAGAGACCACACATTGATATAATTTTAAAAAGGGCGGGAGAGACCGCGTATGGATACATTTTAGGAAAAGAGCGGGAAAGACCGCGCATGGATACATTTTGTTATGGTAGCAGGGATTGCACCAGAAAGCATTGTAGGCAGGAGAGACCGCACCTAAGCGTTCGTAGGAAGTGAGTTGTAAGCGAGAAGTGAAGCGAGTCGGTAGCAGGTCTGAAGCGAGAGGTTGAGAGAAGCGGTGTCGCTGCCAGCCACTAGCTATGATTCACAAGAGATTATAAACGGATGTACAGAGACACCAGATAACTATTACCATAAGAGGAACTAATATTACTGAATTAATTTTTTTGAGAAACTCAAGACTACTGAAGATATGTTTGCGCATTGCTATTTGCAAGATTATTGTAAAAAGTAAGTCTCATTTGAGCGTTTGTAAAATCATTTCATTCAGAATATAATTAATTTTTGCCAGCAATATTGCATTACTGATTGTAATCCATCTCAAAAACCATCAACGTAAAACTTCGAAAAATTTTATTGTTGTCAAGAAAAAGTTTAACTATGAATTACGTAACTTCAGTGAAATTATATAAAGAATAACGTCAGCTTTGCTATTAAAGAATAACGTCAGCTTCGGTAATAAATACAGCCCACCAGCAGCTAATAGAGTATAGTAAAACAGAGTAAGTAAATTCATGCCGCAGTTCGATGTAGCAGTGAGATAGCGATCCAGTAACAGTAAAAAAGGTAAGGAACAGTTTTGGGTTATTGCAGGTAACGACTGAGGGCCACGACGTCGACACATTCTATGTTTCGTCGAAATAATCAGAAAATCACTTTTAATAAGCAGTAATTAAATTTGTATGCGGAGACTGAGAAAGAGAATAAATTTCAAAGGGAAGATTTCAATTGCTATTATTAAGCAAGAGGTAGAAATCCAAAGGGAAGGTTTCATACGTTATTGTAAAAGGGAAGGTTGCGTAACAAAAGAGATATAGAGGAGACGGGAAGGTTTCAACATCGGTCCGAAAATTTTGACCGTCGTTTCCTCAGAAATGGTCGAGTATCTTCGGATCAGCTGACAAAAATGTTCGCGTATTTTAATCCCTCTTCCATCGGGCGAAGTTTCTGGGAAATCTCTGACGTTTCTCCAGCGCGACTGGCTAGCATTGTCAAATTTTCACCGTCCATTGGTGCTGGTGCACTGGCGCCGAGCTCGCGGCCGCAGAAAATATGTACCTGGCGCGCCGACGTCCAACGGCTTCTCCGCGGTCATTTACGATTCGGTTCTCCTCTTGCTACCTGCAAGGGTCGTTCGCTGCAGCACGCGAAGCCAGGATCCGTTTACCTTGAGGCTTTCTTCCTTCTTGTTGAAGCTGTTCTCGTGTTTGTGTGTCTCTATAGATTCTCTGAACAAATGGGTGTAAGAACTCTCCTCTGTGGCCAAACCTTCCGCGTCGGCGAATTTTATTACGGTGTCGGTCTCACACAGCGCATGCTCTGCCTCGGCCCATTTCTCCACATTCCCAGACCTGCACTGTCGCTTATGTTCTGTGATCCTGATGTTGATAGATCGTCCAGTCATTCCAACATAAACTTTTCCGCATGTGGATGGTATGCGGTATATTCCCGATGTTGCAAGTGGGTCCGTTTTATCCTTTGCCGGTCTGAGACGCTCTTTGATCTTCATCGTCGGTTTGTAGATAGTCGTTACGCCGTGTTTGCGCAGTATATTACGCCGTGTCTGCGCAGTATACGACCGATTCTGTCCGTCACTCTGGGAATGTATGGCAGAAAGACCGTAACCGACATTCCTTTTTCTGCTGAGTCACTTCGCCGAGTTATACTTCTAACATAACTTGTGGATTACCCATTGCTTCTTAGAACACTTTTCAGGTGTTACATTTCGTGTCACGGCTCACATATATGTCTTGATTGCATTACGAGCGTATTAATCATGCCTCGTTTCTGACTCGGTGGTGATTTGATAGTTTGTACAGGTATCGGTCCGTGTTTGTCTGTTTTCAATTCACGCTATGTCTCAGATTTTCACCATCCCTTGTGACCAGCACTTCTAGAAATGTTAGTGTTTTGTCCTTTTCTACTTCCATGGTAAATTTTATGTCGGCGTGGAGGCTGTTCAAGTGTCTTAGGAAGCCACCGAGCTGTTCCTCATTCTGGCTCCACACAACGAAGATATCAACGACTCTCTTGTGTTTACAAGGTACCAAGTCCAGTGTCTATGCTTCGAAATGTTCCATGAAAAGTTGGCCGCCATTGGACTAAGAGGTCTACCCATGACGACGCTTTACAACTGTTACCAGAAGTTACCATTCCAGGTGAAACAGCTCGTGGTGAGACATGCATGAAAGAGCTTTGTGATGTTCAAAATGGTTCAAATGGCTCTGAGAACTATGGGACTTAACATCTGAGGTCATCAGTCCCCTACACTTAGAACTACTTAAACCCAACTAACCTAAGGACATCACACACATCATGCCCGAGACAGGATTCGAACCTGCGACCGTAGCAGCAGTGCGCTTCCGGACTGAAGCGCTTAGAACCTCTCGGTCACAACGGCCGGCAGATTTGTGATGTCTTGCGGTTAAATGGAACTGATGTTCTCCAGAGAGTCACTGAGTAGCACATTCGTAAACAAAGAAACAACATCAAAACTGATCAGAATATCGTTTGGTGCAAGTTTTAGTTTCTTCAGCTTCTCAATGAAATGTTCTGAGTCCTTTATGTATGTGTGAGTCTTCCCCGCGTGCGGCTGGAGGAGAGAGGTCAAGTGTTTTGGCAATTTATACGTCGGTGAAACAGGAGCGTGTACCATTACCTCCTTTCTGCAAAATTATTGTGGTGTTGGATTAATTTAGTTATTCCATATAAGTCACTGCAGACCGCAAAGTACGGTTTGAAATACACTCTCAGGCGTCAGTCGCAACCTACAGCGGTGATAATGTAACGTAGCAGTTCAAATTGTGCATATTGTTTTTGAGAACGCCACGTATATTTTGAGCGCGAGTAAATGCATCTTAAACATACGTAGCGTGACTTAATCTCAATACGCAGGCAAAAAGTTATTTATTATTAATGGAAATATTATGCTCTCTTTCAATGAATAACAACTTAACGTAACCTGAAACTAACCCAGCGATAACATAGAGTATGAAATGATTTATTTTCCCAGAAAATTAAGTCTTATTTTAAACAGGAAGAATGAATGGTACAAACAGCTGCGTATTTTAAAATCACTGCAAAGAATTTCTTTAACTTTATTTCTTTAAGAATTTAGTTAACTTTAACTCCTTTGAATTAACTGAAAATATTTTAAATCCAAGGTGAAGCCTCAACGAATCCTTGCGGTGTTAAGTCTCTGAATTAGTTTCGTAACCAAAATATTAATTAACTTTAATATTGAATATTGACTGTAAAAATTCATAAACGCACTTAGAATTATTTCCCTTTACATGTGAAGCTCGCAAACACTGAAATATTCTTTAGTACACGTAATGGTGGATTCAGCTCCACCGAAACAGTCAAAGCCAGATGGCCAATCGAGAGCAATATTATTATTATCTTTAAATAAATTTCACGTGAAGGGAGAGATATTTTTGAAAGGAAACATAAGATACTTTTAATTAACAATATATTGTAACCTTAAAGTACAGACAGCGAGTTATACATACATGGACCCACAGGAGAGAAAGAACAGACAGGCGAAAAGCAGAACAGACAGGGGCGACCAACATGGCTCATGTTTATATATATATTACACTTGAAGTTCCATGCTTTTATTGAACTTATTGAAATACAGTATTTTTTGATGGGAATTATTTACTATATTTGTCACAAAATATTATCAGACTCGACAAAATGACTTACAATATTACGGATATTATTCTCTTAATTTGCAAAAAATGGCTCTGAGCGCTATGGGACTTAACATCTGTGGTCATCAGTCCCCTAGAACTTAGAACTACTTAAACCTAACTAACTTAAAGACAACACACACATCCATGCCCTAGGCAGGATTCGGACCTGCGACCGTACCAGTCGCGCGGTTCCGGACTGAGCGCCTAGAACCGCTAGACCACCGCGGCCGGCCCTTAATTTGCATTACCTTCATATCGGTTGAATAAATCGCGTCATACATTAGATACGATTCCAGGTGACGCCACAAGCGCTGACAATCGGCCTTAGTGGAACGTTATCTTTGGTAATCCATACAGCCGAGGTGGAAGGGCTTCTGTGTTGCCCAAGATCCTCTGCATGTCTGCCGGCAGAGAAGACGCCTTGATTAACCGATTCGTATTCCGTGTGATACGCTGCGTCGGACCTGCGCTTAGTTTTCGGACGTCGTCGGATCTAATAGGTCCCGGATCTTCCGCTCAGAACCTTCGGTCTTCTTCATGACGACGGTCGCATTTCCCTTATCGGCAGGCAGTACCAATACACCCCTGTCGGCGTTGAGATTCGTAACAGCTTGTACCTCTTCTTTCTTCAGGTTGTAAGGCGGTGGTTTTACTCGGCGCAGTATCCTGGCTGTTTCAGTGCTCATTTCCTCAGCTCTTCCACAAGGAAGGAAATTATCTAGACTGGCCTGTCATTGTTGCAACATTTTCGCTGTTGCCTTAGTTCGGCACTAGTGACTTTGTCCTGTGGAGAAAGAGGCAGGGTGTTGTCGCAGAGCATAAATGCTGTCTTGGGCAGCAAAGCATCGTCATGACAGCCTATACTAAATTCGTCGGGAGATTTCTATAGAATACGGCTTTGTCTGTTTGTCCCTTAAGGAGGCTGTTGCGTGCACCCATTGCACTTGTATCGATTCTAGCTGCTCGTTAAACTTCTCTGGTCTTTGTTTCTTAGTTACGGCTTGCCTGGCGTCTCGTAAAAGGTTGGCCTCGTGGCTCTTTGAAGGCATTTAATCGCACACGCGTCTCTGCGTGGTCTTGCTCGCTGTTCCGGACGCTCATGCCGACGCCATTTGGAAATCACTACTTCCCTGTGGCTTCGTTGTCGCTGGTTGAGTCTGCTGCCTTGGCTGGTGGACGTTGCCGCGTTATTCACCAACGTCCAGTTTCGAAATAAGTGGCGAGCACCTCGTCTTGCGTGTAATTAGGTGTTGGACGCGATTCATAGAAACACCTGTTCTTCTACTGAGTCCTTCTCACGGAAGTTTGTTTTGAGTTCTTGCTTATACACTGAAGCGCCAAAGAAAAATACGTATTCAAATACAGAGATATGTAAACAGGCAGAACACGGCGCTACGGTCGCCAACGTTTATACCCCAAGTATCTGGCGCAGTTGTTAGGTCTGTTACTGGTGCTACAATGGCAGGTTATCAAGTTTTAAGTGAGTTTGAACGTGGTATTATACTCAGCGCACGAGCGATGGGACACAGCATCTCCGAGGTAGCGATGAAGTGGGGATTCTTCCGTACGACCATTTCACGAGTGAGATGTGAATATCAGGAATCCGGTAAAACATCAAATCTCCGACATTGCTGCGGCGGAGAAAGATCCTGCAAGAGCGGTGGCAAAGACGACTGAAGAGAATCGTTCAACCTGACAGAAGTGCAGCCCTTCCGCAAATTGTTGCAGATTTCAATGCTGGGCCATCAACAAGTGTCAGCGTGCGAACCATTCAACGAAACATCACAGATATGGGTTTTCGGAGCCGTAAGCCCATTCGTGTACCCTTGATAATTGCACGACATAAAGCGTTACTCCTCTGCTGGGTCCGTCAACACCGACATTGGACTGTTGATGACCGGAAACGTGTTGTCTGGTCGTAAGAATCTCGTTTCAAATTGTATCAAGCGGATGTGTACGGGTATCGAAACAACCTCATGAATCCATGGACCTTGCATGTCAGCAGGGGACTGTCCAAGCTCGTAGAGGCTCTGTCATGGTGCGGGATGTGTGCGGTTGGAGTGATATGGAACCCCAGATACGTCAAGATACGACGTGACACGTATGTAACCATTCTGTCTGATCACCTGCATCCATTCATGTCCATTGTGCATTCCGACAGACTTGGACAATTCCAGCAGGACACTGCGACACCCCACACGTCCAGAATTGCTACTCAGTGGCTCCAGGAGCACCCTTCTGAGTTGAAACACTTCCGATGGCCACCAAACTTCCCAGAAATGAACATTATTGACCATATCTAGGGCGGCATGCAACGTGCTGTTCAGAAGAGATCTCCACCTCCTTGTACTATTACAGAGCTGTGTACAGCCCTGCAGGATTCATGGTGTCACTTCCCTCCAGCACTATTTCAGATATTAGTCGAGCCCATGCCATGTCGTGTTGCGACACTTCTGCGTGTTCGCGGGGCTCCTTCACGATATTAGGCAGGTGTATCAGTTTTTTTGTCTCTTCAGTGTAGTTTCGTGTAGCTTTTTCTAGTGACCGGAATGAGCATCCATGTCAGTCGGAACATGCCAAAGTTATTCTGAAAACAGGTGGATAGGAGCTCACGTTTTCTCCGGTTCTAGTTACATTACTGGCTTATTAAGAGGATACATTCATGCCATAAAAGTATGTGTGTGTTTTAGTTTGAATGCTCACGTTCTCTGTAACTTGTAAAGCACTTGTGTGTGGATTCTTTAATATTGTAGTGCACTTCATTCTGATGTTCAGATGTGCAAACCATTATCGGGGCCGGTTCAAGAACATTTTTCCTCCTGTTTTCTTCCACACAAGCGACATATTATTTGGTACTCCACCCCATTTCCCTCCCTTGTATATTACTTGCCGTTTCTTGGACCCTTAGGCTTTAAACATAAGTTCGGCACTAGGAGCGACCCTGAAACCCCTCACAGCTTGGAACCCCGAGCGACCGCTTGTGTGACTTGGGGCTTGCATCGGACCTGATTCTTATAAAACATTTGTATCCCAAATTGTCCGTTTACTTTAAAGCGCTTATGTTAAAGAGGCACGTATCTATCGCTTTAAGTTGCGATGTGTAATTTTTTTCTGTTTTACAATTTTATTGTGTATCTTGAATGTGTTTTAGAGTCCGAACTGAACCGATCAACCAAGTGATATGTGGGCTGAGCTAAGGCCGGTAATCTTACGTTAACTAATGCATTCACTTTCAGCTGCTTTTTAATTCTGCTCTCAGTCTGTTAATCAAATACATTTTTTTCCTCTTTGGTGGTTTATTCTTTTAAAACTTGTGTACTTCAAAAAAAGAAAAAATGGTTCAAATGGCTCTGAGCACTATGGGACTTAACTACTGTGGTCATCAGTCCCCTAGAACTTAGAACTACTTAAACCTAACTAACCTAAGGACATCACACACATCCATGCCCGAGGCAGGATTCGAACCTGCGACTGTAGCAGTCGCGCGGTTCCGGACTGCGCGCCTAGAACCGCTAGACCACCGCGGCCGGCTTGTGCACTTCGTTAACATATACTTTCTTACTATATTTAAAAGATTTAGTGACTTATATGATTTCAGAATCTTAAAGTTTTTCCTTAAAACTTTAAAGTGTCATTCAAATGGTGGTTATTTTAACGCTTGGTTTGCCAAGAAGGCAAAATAGTTGTTAATAGTTTGTGAGTACTTCTGGTGCAAAGTTTTAAATGTTAATGAGCTTTAAAAATATGCCAAAAATTGAGCTTTGATTAAATTGCTCTGGTTAGTTTGTTTACGTAGTTTCCTGTAAATTAATGGTTTATTATTGTTTGTATTATATAACGCCGCAGAGGTAAGGTAAAAATACTAAAAGTTTGTGTGTTTGTATTCTTAGTACCTTAACACTCCCAGATCCATGTTCCCTACAAACTACGTCACGCATGTCGCAAAAGAGCACTCAGGATTGCCTTGCCCAGTGATGATTGGATCTTAGACATTTAGATGGCGGTGAATTCATGTTTTCACTGCTTGCTTTGCTGTTTAGTTTCAGAGCCACAGTGATACATCCAGCATTAGTCTATGGTGATAGTCAGCTAAAGAAATCATCCAGATTGGCCTGACACAGCTGTTGCCTCAAATCGGAGGACTTTGCAGTGGGAGAGAGCAGTTGCGGATTACGGAAGCTAGTGACGTTCTTTATATTCACAACGTCGTGCAAGCTCTTAAAAACTGATGTTTGACTAATTTCCACTTCTTCCATTATCGTTTCGATTGTGATACGCCGGTCTTCGACCACCAGAGTTCCCACTTCTCAGAGAGAGATGAGCCACCACTTCGTCAGGTTCGTCTGGCCAAGCAGGAGTCGTCTTCTCCACCTAATGACACTCATACAGGGTGTTTCAAAAATGACCGGTATATTTGAAACGGCAATAAAAACTAAACGAGCAGCGATAGAATTACACCGTTTGTTGCAATATGCTTGGGACAACAGTACATTTTCAGGCGGACAAACTTTCGAAATTACAGTAGTTACAATTTTCAACAACAGATGGCGCTGCAAGTGATGTCAAAGATATAGAACACAACGCAGTCTGTGGGTGCGCCATTCTGTACGTCGTCTTTCTGCTGTAAGCGTGTGCTGTTCACAACGTGCAAGTGTGCTGTAGACAACATGGTTTATTCCTTAGAACAGAGGATTTTTCTGGTGTTGGAATTCCACCGCCTAGAACACAGTGTTGCTGCAACAAGACGAAGTTTTCAACGGAGGTTTAATGTAACCAAAGGACCGAAAAGCGATACAATAAAGGATCTGTTTGAAAAATTTCAATGGACTGCGAACGTGACGGATGAACGTGCTGGAAAGGTAGGGCGACCGCATACGGCAACCACAGAGGGCAACGCGCAGCTAGTGCAGCAGGTGAACCAACAGCGGCCTCGGGTTTCCGTTCGCCGTGTTGCAGCTGCGGTCCAAATGACGCCAACGTCCACGTATCGTCTCATGCGCCAGAGTTTACACCTCTATCCATACAAAATTCAAACGCGGCAACCCCTCAGCGCCGCTACCATTGCTGCAGGAGAGACATTCGCTAACGATATAGTGCACAGGATTGATGACGGCGATATGCATGTGGGCAGCATTTGGTTTACTGACGAAGCTTATTTTTACCTGGACGGCTTCGTCAATAAACAGAACTGGCGCATATGGGGAACCGAAAAGCCCCATGTTGCAGTCCCATCGTCCCTGCATCCTCAAAAAGTACTGGTCTGGGCCGCCATTTCTTCCAAAGGAATCATTGGCCCATTTTTCAGATCCGAAACGATTACTGCATCTCGCTATCTGGACATTCTTCGTGAATTTGTGGCGGTACAAACTGCCTTAGACGACACTGCGAACACCTCGTGGTTTATGCAAGATGGTGCCCGGTCACATCGCACGGCCGACGTCTTTAATTTCCTGAATGAATATTTCCATGATCGTGTGATTGCTTTGGGCTATCCGAAACATACAGGAGGCGGCGTGGATTGGCCTCCCTATTCGCCAGACATGAACCCCTGTGACTTCTTTCTGTGGGGACACTTGAAAGACCAGGTGTACCGCCAGAATCCAGAAACAATTGAACAGCTGAAGCAGTACATCTCATCTGCATGTGAAGCCATTCCGCCAGACACGTTGTCAAAGGTTTCGGGTAATTTCATTCAGAGACTACGCCATATTATTGCTACGCATGGTGGATATGTGGAAAATATCGTACTATAGAGTTTCCCAGACCGCAGCGCCATCTGTTGTTGAAAATTGTAACTACTGTAATTTCGAAAGTTTGTCCGCCTGAAAATGTACTGTTGTCCCAAGCATATTGCAACAAACGGTGTATTTCTATCACTGCTCGTTTAGTATTATTGCCGTTTCAAATATACCGGTCGTTTTTGAAACACCCTGTATGATAGTGCATTGTTGCCGTACACCCTCACTGTCTCGACAGGGATTGTTGGAGTGTTGTTCCCTTTCAAATTTAGAAAATGGGTTACCGTCTGATGTTACACCGGCGCCGTGCCACTCTTGCCTAGACTCAGCTGCCCATGTACCACAAGTAAGGTTGCTTCCTGCAGCTGTGTTACCACTATCCGAGCATCCCACAAGCTATCGGCCAAAGACTGCAACAATCTTGGTACTACGATTCTCTCATCCAAAGTATCTACCCGAGTCTGTATAAGTTCCAGGTCCCAGTTCACAGTATTTACTGTCGTCTTTACCAGGTGTGTTACCTCCATTCCCAACCTTCGTAACGCCCACGTTTTGTTCAGTACCTCTTCTTCCAAACGGGTTAATTGTAAAATGTGTCATTTTAAGGTAGTTTTCCCCCAAAAATGTCGTCCAACATATTTCGTGATATGTTATGATCATCCCCTTGGTTATTGTAGTCGATCTCTTACGCTGCGTCATATCTGCAGACAATATTAAGTGCGCCTACTACCAATGACGGCCCAAGTAATTGTTTCTAATTTTCCCTCCTTTTCTTACTGTGAGGATGTTGTTACTTTTATGCAGAGTTGAAGGCTTCCAAGATGGCTGCACTGATATAGAAGTTTATCTAAAAGTGTCCGGAGAAGCCATAAACATGTTCAGACTGAGGGCTGGCTTCAGAACAGGTAGTCGAAATCAGAACTCGTTCGCCCACCCCTGTTCTTGGGACAGTTCAGAGGGCCGGCTATTTGCCAAAAAACAGTGCTCTTTGATACATGGGGAAGAGTACTTTTAGAAAAGATAAAAATCTAAGCCATGTGCAGCGCTACAGACGTGGTAGAACATGATAACCGCCATTTTCCTCTGCAGGCACGGCACAGATGAACATTCATTTCAATTCCTTATAACAGGCTTTATGATTGGCTCATAGTGTATATTTCTCTAGAACTTGTGCTTTCTTGTGTGTCTCTACATCCAGTCCTTTCTATTTAACAATTCAAAATGGTTCAAATGGTTCTGAGCACTATGCGACTTAACTGCTGAGGTCATCAGTCGCCTAGAACTTAGAACTAATTAAACCTAACTAACCTAAGGACATCACACACATCCATGCCCGAGGCAGGATTCGAACCTGCGACCGTAGCGGTCACGTGGTTCCAGACTGAAGCGCCTTTAACCGCACGGCCACACCGGCCGGCCATTTAGCAGTAGTGGGAGAGGTATTCTCAGTACCTCCTCATACATCATCACTATTGGTTAGTAGTAGCAAAATCTGCAGAAGTAGGAGTATGCTTAAGGTATTGGGTGGCTGTAATTTAAGTGCACCTACTCAAGAAGGTCCAGTGTTGCAGTGTAACTTGGCAGATATGCTAACGCATTAATGTGGAACCGATTTACTCTGAAAAAAAAAATAGTTTCAATTTTGGATACCATGTGCATATATGGCGTATGAGCGTATGACTTCCACGTTGTTATTTGACAGGCCACAAGGTAAGTGTACAGTACGGCTATAGAGAAGAGAGACTGCGTCCTGTTAGTGGAACTGTTTTTTGTGAATGGCAGCAGTTACTGTGCTGAGTGAAAGATCTGAGGAGAGACCCGATGTCACTCAATGATTTAAAGAAGTTGACACTGAAATTCGAAAACATGGGTGAACTTGGTGTGGCACCTGGAAGAGAAAGGCGTCCTACCTCAGTGGAAGTTATTGACTAGGTTAACTGACCATACAGCACCTGTCCTGGGTAGTGGTAGTGCCCGTGGAGTGTCATGAGAATTGTCCATCACACAGTCAATAATACAGAAAATTTTGCGGTCTGTATTACATTGGTACTCATATAAGATACAGACAGTGCAGCAGCTCGCCTCATGCTCCGCTGCAACTATCTGAATTTGGTCTTCAGTTTTTGGTACAGATCGACGTTCATGGCATGGCGTTAGGCAATAATCTACGGAGTGATGAGGCACGTTTTATCATACAGGCTGCAGAATTTGGGGTACTATTAAAATGCGTGCTGTGCACGAAGAGCCGTAGCACTCTCCATATGTGAGTGCATGGTGTGGATTCACAAGCACCTTTATTCTCAGTCTGTTCTTCTTTGCAGAAAGTGGACTCGAAGAGCCTGTCAGCTCAACCGTGGCGTCTGTATGTTAACGAGAACTGTTTGTACAGCATGTAATTCCTTCTTTGGAAGAGCACAACTGTGTGGAAACCACTATTTTCAATCAAATTGGTACAACACGCCATGTCGCTTGGCCAGTGAGAGATCTGCTTGATGCAACCTTCTATGAACGTCTTATCTACAGAGGTTTTCCAATGCGTGGGATGCAAGATCACTTGAAATGAAACCATGTGATTTTTGACTCTGGGAATATCTAAAGGAGCGCATTTACGAAGGACACGTTCGATCTCTACCTGATCTGAAGGCCAGTGTACTGGAACACATTATTCCGATTCCACTGGAACTGTTGCAAGCAATTTCTGATCATGTCGACGTCTCTAGTGCTCATATTAAACAAATTGTATAAGGGGCACTTAATGTTAAAATCACTTTCTCAATTGTTTAACCTTTTCTGGCCATGTTTCGTTTCTGATCCATTACCTAAGACAACATTTTTATACATCTTTCTTGCATTCACAGCACCAGATTTGCATCTGGTGGCTAAAATTGAAACTTTTTTTCAGTGTAAAACGGCTTCGCATCAACATATCAGCATATCTACCAAGTTTCGCTGCCATAAGATAATTACAGCACATAATGGACTTTTGTGAGTAGCTGCACTTTAATTATAACCACCTGTCATTTACAATATTATTACTGGATAGAACTCGCAATACCTGCTTCTATTGGTTGAGGAGATTCATACTGTGGCAGAAACAACCAACTTTACAGCATTGAAATAGAGAACACTTACTGCTGGGGAACAATAAGTAAAGACTTGCTCCTGGGAGATCTTGCATCTGTATACAAGGATGTCGCCGTTTTAGTATTGAGAACAGGGGCTGAACTGGTCTCAGAATCTCCAGCCATTACTGCTTCTGAATTCCACCGTCACGCACTACAAGTATGGTAGGAACGGAGCTAATTCATTGGTTATAATGTTTTGCAGCCACCTAGTTGCTTCCATTTTGCACTTTGGCGATCTTACTGGTTTTCATACTGTTTTTATGAGTTGTAATCCACTAACCATCCTTGCAGTACCCGCGAATTATTCTCACAATAATGCTTTTATCTTGTTCACTCCTGTGACAATGTTATATTTCACAGTCACAGTCACCTAACCATTTACAAACGTTAGTTTGCTCATTTCAGTTGGTAATTCATATGTTAATGCTTTATGATAATAAACCCAATTGTTATGTGACCACTTACACTATGTGATCAAAAGTATCCGGACACCCCACAACAAAAACCTTTTATGATATTAGGTGCATTGTGCTGCCACCTACTGCCAGGTACTCCACATCAGCGACCTCAGTAGTCGTTAGACATAGTGAGAGAGCAGAATGGGGCGCTCTGCAGAACTCAAGGACTTCGAACGCAGTCCGGTGATTGGGTGTCACTTGTGTCGTACGTCTGTACGCGTGATTTCCACACTCCTAAACATCTCTAGGTCCACTGTTTCCGATGTGATAGTGAAGTAGAAACGTGAAGGGATACGTACAGCGCAAAAGCGTACAGGTCGATCTCGTCTGTTGACTGACAGAGACAGCCGACAGTTGATAAGAGTCATAATGTGTAATAGGCAGACATCTATCTAAATCATCACACAGGAATTCCAAACTGCTTCAGGATCTACTGCAAGTACTATGCCAGGATAGAGGTGAGAGAACTTGTATTTCATGGTCGAGTGGTTGCTCATAAGCCACACATCACGCCGGCAAATGCCGAACGACGCCTCGCTTGGTGTAAGGAGCTTAAACATTGGACGATTGAACAGTGGAAAAACGTTGTATGGAGTGACGAATCACGGTATATAATGTGGCAATCCGATGGCAGCGTGTGGGTACGGCCAATGCCCGGTGAACGTCATCTGCCAGCGTGTGTAGTGCCAACAGTAAAATTCGGAGGCGGTGGTGTTATGGTGTGGTCGTATTTTTCATGGAGGGGACTTGCACCCCTTGATGTTTTGCGTGGCACATTCACAGCACAGTCCTACATTGATGTTTTAAGCACCTTCTTGCTTCCCAATGTTGAAGAGCAATTCGGGGATGGCGATAGCATCTTTCAACACGATCGAGCACCTGTTTATAATGCACGGCCTGTGGCGGAGTGGTTACATGGCAATAACATTCCTGTAATGGACTGGCTTGCACGGAGTCCTTACCTGAAGAACAACTTTGGGATACCAGAATGAGATTTTCACTCTGCAGCGGAGTGTGCGCTGATATTAAACTTCCTGGCAGATTAAAACTGTGTGCCCGACCGAGACTCGAACTCAGGACCTTTGCCTTTTGCGGGCAAGTGCTCTACCAAGAGCTCTACCAAGAGCACTTGCCCGCGAAAGGCAAAGGTCCCGAGTTCGAGTCTCGGTCGGGCACACAGTTTTAATCTGCCACGAAGTTTCAACTTTGGGATATTTTGGAATGCCGTCTTCGTGGCAGGCCTCACCGACCTACATCGGTATCACGCCTCTGTGCAGCACTCCGTGAAGAATGGGCTGCCATTCCACAAGAAACCTTCCAGCACCAGACTGTAGCCGGCCAGGGTGGCTGAGCGGTTCTAGGCACTACAGTCTGGAACCGCGCGACCGCTATGGTCACAGTTTCGAATCCTGCCTCGGGCATGGATGTGTGAGACGTCCTTAGGTTAGTTAGGTTTAAGTAGTTCTAAGTTCTAGGGGCCTGATGACCTCAGCAGTTAAGTCCCATAGTGCTCAGAGCCATTTGAACCATTTTGAACCAGACTGTATGCCTGTGAGAGTGGAAGGTGTCATCAAGGCTAAAGGTGGGCCAACACCACATTGATTTTCAGCATTACCGATGAACAGCGCCATGAACTTGTAAGTCATTTTCAGCCAGGTGTCCGGATACTTTTGATCACATAGTGTACTTCTGTTATAGATAGCTGATGCCCCGCCTCATTAATATATCCATGTGTGGCACAGTCCTCATATTTTCATGCTATATTAGACCACCCCTATTACCTATCATTCATCAAGCCATTTACAGTATGCGACATTGTCATTTCCTTAAAATTTGCATGTTTTATGGGGAGAATCCCTTGTGCATAGGTCACCAGGGATCGGACAATAGCATCTTATGAGTTTGACAAACAGCTCAACCAGCATCCCACATGTTCCATGGTGCCCTTATTTCTACTTGCTACATCTTTCACCCTCTTTATTATACCATTCATTTCCTGCACATCCATAGTCATGAAAACCGTTTTCAGTGGGCTATCCCCTGGATCTAAACAACCTTCCTGACGTCGCCACACCGTGAGTGGTGCTACTTCCACTATCTGCTTCATCTCCCCTCATAGTTGTTCGTATGACTGGTGCAACTTATTGTACTCACTCCGGATTTCCTTCAGCGCACATTTTCCTTACATCTAATACTGTAATTCCATGAGTGTCACACCTCACTGCACATTTCTGAAGCGTTAGAATCAGCTTCAGTGCCAAACAGTGGCTTGTGAGTACTACATACACTTGCCTTGTGAAACATACCCCAGTTTCCAATAGGAGTACTCACAGTGGCCCCACTCCATTCCTAGTGAAAAGTTACAACACTGTCAATATAAGGTTTCTCCTCATATTTGCTTTAACTCAGAGCAACCTGAGGACAGGTAACTCCCTTTACTCCCCTACCCCCTCTGAAAGGTTTGCCCTCTCGTAGACATACAAAAGAAAACTCAACTCTAAAATACTCAGCTTACACACAAATGGACATAGAAGTGGAACACTACACATAAAATGAACAGAATTCCTCCTTGATATGCTGACACTCAACTGATACGTCAATCATTTATGCTTCTAAATAACCCATCACTCAACTTCAGCTGTATACATTCTAACACAAAACGTAAACTATTCTCTCCTATATCTTGGGTCTCAATACTTATGGAACATCTTGTACAGGTCATGTAAAGTTTCCTCAAAGCATAATATTTATACGAGTAGGTATTTTGAGCTTGATGGTTACAGGCAATGTTGTTTTAGCTATGTGGCCCCTGATATCTACTTACAGATTTCTTGATTTTTCCTTTCAGAATGTAATAGTCTGATAACATTTCCCACTGGCCAACTATATATTGTTGTCATCTGCCTGGACACTTTCCCAATTGCTCTTGGAGTTCAAGGGGTGTGGAGTTTGCTCCCTGAACATAATTCCAAATTTCTCTCACTGTTTTAGCAAAATTCTTGATGGGCTTCCCATCCTTGCCTACTCTTGGCCTTCTTTTGTTAAATGACACTGGCATGCAGCTCCCCTAAATTATCTCATATGGTGATAATCCTGTAGTAGAACGGAGTTTTGGATAATATGCACTTACACCAAAAGATAAATACACATCCCAATCGTTATGTAGTGAGATAAGATAATGACTCAACATCTTTCTGACGGTGCAGTACACCCTGTCCATCCTACCATTAGCACGAGGGAGCAGTGGACTTGTCTTAATTTCCTAACCTTCAACAAATTTCACACCTGCTTTAAGAAATATGAACTAAAGTTTGTCCCTTGATCTGTCATCATAGTTCCTGGCACACCAAATCTGAGGACGCAGGTGTTGACCAATGCTTATGCTATCATTGCTGCCTATTGCTTAGGAATTGCAATCATATCCACAGCTGAAGTCCTGTTGAATGGTCCAAGGACGTCCAATCCAATCATTTTAAGTGGTTCCCTTGCTTGTGACAACCTAGGCAAAGGTATTAACTTGTGGCTCATATCTGTCTGTTGCATGCATTGAACACAACACATCATGTACTGGTTCACATCTTCTTTCCTTGACCTCCACAAATAGCATTCCACTAGTCACCAGTTTATTGTTCTATAACCCACATGATTCTGCCAATGACCTTGCTGCAGCGGTAACACCAGTTGCCATCAGCTCACCAAAGTTAAGTGCTGTCAGGCTGGGCTAGCACTTGGATGGGTGACTATCTGGTCTGCTGAGCGCTTTGGCAAGTGGGGTGCACTCAGCCCTAGTGAGGCAAACCGAGGAGCTACTTGATTGAGAAGTAGCTGCTCCAGTCTCGAAAACTGACACACGTCCAGGAGAGCAGTGTGTCGCCCACATGCCCCTCCATATCTGTATCCAGTGATGTATATGGGCTGTGGATGACATGGCAGCCAATCGGTATCATTGGGCCTTCATGGCCTGTTCAGTAAGAGTTAAGTTTAGTTTTTATAATCCACATGTCTTGACAATAATGGTCATGCGCTTCTTTCAGTATGTCCTCTTTTAGCTTTATTGGCTCTACTACTTGCAGCCCCAACCTTGTTGTCTTACACAACAACCTGTCACACATAGTGAATTGTGGCTGCAGTGCACACTGTTCATGTTATGTGTCAGCCTGTTGTGGTGCTTGCCAATATGTAAAGTTGTCACCCAGTGTCCATGTCGCTGCTACCTTCCTGCTTATGTTTTTTTACCAGCCTTGTGTATGATTTCATAGTAGAACTTGCCTAACTTCAATGCCCTTTTAGTCAGTCTACTAGAAGGGCCCCTAAGCCTCAACAACAACTTAAGAGCTGCGTGGACAGTTAATACCTTAAAATTCTTCCCATAAAAGCAACATTGGAACAGTCCACATGTAACACCAAGCATCTCTTTTTCTGTTGTGGGGTAGTTTCTCTCTGTTCAGTTCAAATGCCGAGAGACATAAGCAACTGGATGCCACCTGTCTGATGGCCACAATCTATAGCTTGATTGGAAGTGTCATTTGACAATTACATTCTTTTTCACAGTTCAGAAAAATAAGTACTACACTTGATGCAACGACCTCTTTAACTCCTCGAAGACATCTAGGCATTCCTTAATCCATTTGAACTTTACACCATTTTTAACAATCATCTAAGTGCTACTGCTATATCTGCAAAGCATTTAATGAATTTTCTGTAATAATGCCCTAACCATATCAAGATTGTCGCTCCTAGGCATTCGTAGGAACTGGAAATTACTGTACTGGCTGCATCAACATCAGGTACATGTTAACCTCTTTACCGCTAATAGCATGCCCTACATACCTAACTTATAATGAAAAATAAAACTTTTCCACGCTTAATTGTGCTGTGCATGTGCAACATCCTGGGTCTCATTTATCGACAGTATCTGCCCATGGTATGTCTCTGCCACATTGCTGGGAAACTGGAAGACGTTGGCCTGCAAGAAAGTGCATGGACAGAAATGGATGGAGATATAAGGACATGCACAGTAAGCAGAAGAGATGCAATTGGTGGCAGCAGTGTGGATAGTTAGAGATCCAGTTTTACTTAGCACATGCGATCACTCCATTGGGCTGAACATATTGAAACTTCCCCTTTGAACAATTCTACATGAGTGTGCTTAAACTGACACACAATATTTTGTTAGCGCAACGCAATCTGACTTTCAAAATTCCCTACAAAAGAATGGCCCTGACTAACATTAAACTATACCTTTCACAAATCACTTACGTCACAAAAATCTTCGCTGCTCAAGCTACTGCAATACAGCGAGCGCCACTACTGCCAGCTAAATAAAAGATTCAAACTATGGAAGGCACTAACTACTGATAGGGATAGTTAGCAAATGAAAGATATTAATAGAGAACAAACAATGTATTTACCTTGATATCATCATATATAAATATAGCAGTTCATGACAAATTTCAAAACTCCGCCATCTCTCTCCCCACATCCACCACTGCTGGCGGCTCACCTCCAACTGCGCAACGCTACGCGCTGTTAACATCCAGCTGCCCCTCTACATTGGCAGACAACAATGCAAACTAGCCACAGACTGCACACAGCACAGCCAGTGATTTTCATACAGAGGTGGCGTTACCAATAAAAAAACCTAAACAGCCTGCTTACATAGCCCCCATGCTACCCAAAAAAATTTTACAAATTTTTTTGGGCACTGGCCAATACATATTTGTTAAAATTTTTTTCACAATTACAATAACAAAGAAATCAAAGGCACATACTTATTGATACAATGTTGGTCAAAAGCTAAAATTTTCTCACAGTCCATAAAGACAGTCCTCATCATTCATCACAGTAAAATTGCAGTGTTTTTCTCAAAGTCTGAGCAGTAAAAGAAAATGCACACGGAAGTAGTGGATTTCCATGCAATCTTGAAGAAGTAGTGTTGTCCTTCCAATGGAAAGACAGTGCTGACTCTTAACATGCAGACAAGTAATGGGCCACAACAGAGTAAACCCACTGTAGTCCTGGTAGAAATTACGGTACTGGTGGGCCACCAGAGGTGCAGACCCACTGCAGTCCTTGTAGCAATTGGTGGGCCATCAAAGATGCAGACCCACTGTAGTCCTGGTAGAGACGGCCAGCAGCCATCTGTTGCAAATGTGCAGGTGCACAATCACCATCGAAGAGTCTTGCGGACAATATAGCAAGTCCATAAACCACCACTTGTGCACTCACAAAGTTTCTGGAATTGTCCTTAGATCCAGCAATGCTGTTATCCAGTCCCTTGCTGAATCATTAACACACGTGCAAACACTATCAGTCCCTACTTCTCACATATTGTCCATGTACTATGACCAACAGAAACGTGTGCAGTGAAATGTTACTTAATTTGAAGAACTGGTAACAATTACAATTTGGTAACATAAAAATACAATAACAAAGGTACAAAATACATCATTAAAGAACATAATAATACAGATAACATTTGTAGTACAGGCTTTACAAAAGAATCGAACTAACATATACATCAGTGGAATTATGACATGAGTACATACATAAAAGATCACAATAACTTTTGAAACATCAACTTCACACATGAGCATTAAACAGAACGGAATTAATAATGTCTAACATCTTTACAAAGTAAATAACATATTATTAATGCCAATTATATTCGAGGATAACAGTATTCCTCATCATAGTGAATGTAGCTTAATATTAAAAGAAGAAAAAATTCTATGAAACTACACAGAGACAGGAAGAAAACAAATACACAAGGGTACACAAACATATAGTGGGATAACACAAAAGGGAAAGGACAGGGTTTGTTGTACTGCAGTATTTTGCAAACAAAACTTTCTTTACTTCTTGGAGATCTCCCTTCATTCATCATTATTCCCAAAAAGTCCTATCTATACCTGCTTTCTGTATTCTATTCATATTTCTTTCAATATAATTATTTCTCAGTGTACAATACTCATTTTGGCCCAAATCTTTTTCATATTGTCCATAGTCAGTTTCTTATATAGTCTACCTCCTCTTAAGCTAACTTAAATCTACTGAGCTCAGATGCTAAACTAAGGAACGAGGCAATGCAGCAGCACATAACACAATTAATATAAACAGCAATAAAAAATTGGAAAATCGCAAAGCAAGCTACAGTAAATCTAAATTACCAAGCAATTCAACATTACAACTAATATGAGGCAATGCGCAGCAAACAAAAAATAAATCTGGCTTAGCAGAGTAACACAAATTAAAGTTCAGTAGCACTATGCCTGGCAAACAGCAGCTTATATCTAAACATGACATAGCTCAAGCAGAAAAAATAGTACACTAAAGATAACAATGCAGATAAGGGTAATGTATATTCACATCTTAATGTCTATGTAATTAAAGTGGTGCACCACAACAACTTATTGTAAAAAAAATATTACCATGTACTTGAAAAGAAAATTATGTGTTACTGTTACTAGTTCCTTCTTATTGTTCTTTCCTTTCCAAGTGCTCCTTTATTAAAGAATGTGGATCATAAAATAATTATTTAATAGATCTGTTGACAGAAAGTGTTCACATTAGCAAATGCATCTAAGTTTATTTTATAAAACTAATGCTGTAACACAGCTGGAAAACAGGTATCAAATGAAATAAGCAATTACGCAAACCAAAGCATACAAATATCATTCAATAGTCATGTGACATTTCATAAGTCAGTAGCTCTCAACTCTCGTAGAAAGACACTTGTCATTATCAGGTTTGCAGATGTAAGAATATTTCCCATCAGTTTATAAGCATTGCAGTAATTAGCACAAAGTATGAGTAATCATGTGTTTTCAGGTAATGAGCGTGTAATATTTGCTATGCTTTCTACAAAGGAATGTCAATAGCAAGGTTAATGGAAGTAATGTTCCAGGTTCGAATCCTGGCAGGGTCGCCATATGAAACTTCCCCTTTGAACAATTCTACATGAGTGTGCTTAAACTGACACACAATATTTTGTTAGCGCAACGCAATCTGACTTTCAAAATTCCCTACAAAAGAATGGCCCTGACTAACATTAAACTATACCTTTCACAAATCACTTACCTCACAAAAATCTTCGCTGCTCAAGCTACTGCAATACAGCAAGCGCCACTACTGCCAGCTAAATAAAAGATTCAAACTATGGAAGGCACTAACTACTGATAGGGATAGTTAGCAAATGAAAGATATTAATAGAGAACAAACAATGTATTTACCTTGATATCATCATATATAAATATAGCAGTTCATGACAAATTTCAAAACTCCGCCATCTCTCTCCCCACATCCACCACTGCTGGCGGCTCACCTCCAACTGCGCAATGCTACGCGCTGTTCACAGCCAGCTGCCTAACACTACAATGGCGAGTATTACAACAATGCAAAGCAGCCACAGACTGCACACAGCACAGCCAGTGATTTTCATACAGAGGTGGCGTTACCAATAAAAAAACCTAAACAGCCTGCTTACAATATCTGGAAGGTCGCGTCCTAAAGTGGTTAATGCTACTGGCGTCATAACACCAGTTGGAGTTTAACTGTTAACAATTCGACCATTGGAGGAAGCAAGCCTACTCGGCGAACCATTATGTGCCTATGTAGCGGTCCTTATGGTGAGCCCTTTTCTATCACAGGAAGTAATTTTGTTCTTAACTGACATGTGACCCATTACATCCTGGTTTCTTTCAGATCTAGCTGTTATTTGTGGATTTGTGGCCACACATCCGAGATGTTGTTGTGAGCGAAGGCCCTTGTTCGTATTTTTCCATGAGACTGTGTTTATCCGATTTTCTGGATTCATGTTCATGATTTTTGACGAACGTGGACTGCAATTTGGATTTTGATTCCTACTTACCACATTTCTAGGTAGTGTGGCTTGACTGATTGTGTATGCAAGCTCTCACTTTCTGTTAAAACTTTTTTGTAAGCTACTTGTCTGGCATATTACCTATTCAATCTTTTTTGCCAGTTTTGTTTTATTTATTGGTGTTTCGTATGTTATTAGAATAGTGTTTAATGCTTCTTATGTGTCGGTGTGTTACAGGAAATAGTAGCCATTATTTAATACCCTGTTTATTGAATTCAAGAGTGAAACCAGTAAGGGGCCTCACTTTATGCTCCAGTTGGTCTTGTGGTATTAATCAGACCATTTTTGGTAAACTCCTCACACATCTGTGGAAAAGGTATCTATTATGAGACAGCTGGCAGCTAAATCTAGTAGATCCACATTACTTGTTACTAGCCGTTATTATGTCGTGATTTGTTTGTTTACCATTTCTGCCCACCATACTTAGCTAATTCTTTCTGTTTATTTGATTGGCTAATGACATTATATAATTGCCAGTGTTCGCTTTACTTTGGCGATCTATATTTCAATTATATATGATGCCAGCCAGTAGGCCTTTATGTTTACAATTAATTTCCATTATGATTTACTACAGCTGATTACTTCTAATTCCTGCTTAAGTAAATATAAGCAATACCTTCTATATGGAGCTTTTAGGATGATTTTGGTTCAGGTATCTGCAGCACCTTGTATGTTCTATGCAATCTGCTATGAAGGTCTCACGAACTTCACCCCTTGTACCTGGCATTTCTATCACTCTCTATGTTCGTAAGTCTGATAGCCTGCCTGCCTAAGGATGTGTGTTTGGAAGCAACTTAAGGTCCTTTTGTTTTCTTATCCAAATTTCGTGTAAATGCTAAAGTTCATTTGTCCTCTATAAACTTGTTTGCATGGGCATCGACCATTGATTATTTATCCAGGGTTTGTCTTAAATGCCATTAAATTTTTTGAGTGGTGAAATTTTTTTGATTTAAAAGTGGTCAGTGTTACTGTTAACTGGTCTTCGTGGATGAAACATCTTATTTCTTAATGAAATTTTAGTTGTTGGAAAAGGCTTTACCTTGATAGGAATTTATCATTGAGGCTTAAGCAATTGGTGCAGTGGCTACGTGTAGTTATTTGTTTGATGAGCTGAAGGCCTTGACCTGTAATTGTCTGTTATGAGTGATGTTGTATGGCAATTAATAATTCTTGCTGAAAATGCTTAGTGCTTCAAATTATTTTGATTAGAAAAAGAAGGCACTTTTACTCTGGGTTAGCTAACATTTAGCAATCTTTGTTTTTTCTTTTTTTAATTATCTTATTGAATCCATGCATTTTAAGGATTGCATTTGTTGATGTGGTGAGCCTTCAGTTTAGCTGCCTTGCGTCCATGTCATCAGTGTTCCCACTGTTAAATTGTGTATTTTACTAACTGTGAAGTGTTCATTTATTTTTTGATAATAAACGGCTGTTTAAGCATACAGAATCCCACTTCTTTGGTGCTCATAATCTTTTAAAAATGTCTTGCAAATGTTGTGTACGCTCTGATATCGATCGTGAAAATAATTATATACCCATGCTCTGGCAAGGCACAGTCCCCTCAGTAATCCATCCAACAAACTCTGAAATGTGTTCTTTAACCCAAACGGCACCCTATGATAGTGAAAATGGCCCCAGGGATCTAAAGCGCCGTTTTCAGGCTGTACTCACGGAATAATTCTATCTGACGGTACCCACTCCTCAGATCTAAGGTATAGAAGTACTTGCACTGCCCAAAACTGTCAATAGTTCAGTGATGCTTAGTTTACAGTTCTGCTGTTAAAATATCTGTAATCATACCAGAATCAATATATTTTAGTGACTTTTTTGGTGCAACCACAATGGTTGCATTCCATAGTCTAGTGCTTTCCACTATTGCCACATCTGCTAGTTGCTGATCAATGAATTCTTGTAATACTGGTTGCAAATATCATGGTAGGTGGTAAGGTCTTCTATATATCGTCGACTCAGTTCCTATAGATATACGAACCAGTGTTATAAATGTTGCTGGTAAAGGCCCTTGAGGAAAAAAGAAATTCTCAAATACCAAGAATAATTTCTCCATATCTAGTCTCTCGATATCTCTAAGACGTTGCAACTTTCTACACAATCAAGTTTCATCGGAAATTTTCACAGTATCCTGGTGCACACTGACCGAGTCACTACCCACATCATCCAGGACTTCCAAACTGTCTATCAACATTCCTTTGGTGAGCTGTATTGTATCAGCGCCAAAATTATCTGAATTTTCTTGCACTGTTTTCCCATCCAGTTCCTTCCACACATGCTTAATGCTCCTCCTTAAAAAGCAATGTGGTGTGTGTAAAACATCATTTCCTGCCAGTGGTTGTAGCAAGCATAATGCATTAACCGGCCATTTCAGTCCCACATTTACCCAGAACAAATTCCCAGTGCCTTGCAGTACAATAAAGATGAATTAATCCTTAATGTTGCTGACTGGAGCTCAAGTGGTTCACCTCATACGATAGATGCGCATTCCACCCATACTTCACAGGCGACTCTCCCTCTAAATTCCACTAAACGTCGCCTGAGGTCGATTATGACATGATGTCTTATCAGAAACTCTAATTCTAAGATCAAGCAGAGACCATCAGTCACCTGGGACACGACTTTATATTAGCTGCATCTTGGGAACTCCTTGTGGAGGACCTGTGGTTCCCCTTTGCGTTTAACATCTGCTTATTCAGCCCCTGTTTTCCCTTATCATAACTACAGTCGTGTTGCTGGTGTCCAGCAACACCACATCTGCCAGACTGAAGTTGGCGACATTACATCTGTACATACCCCACCCTCTCACATCTGTAACACCTCACGTTAGCAGAGAATATTCCATGCTTATTCCACAGTCCTGTTGCTACAGATACCAGCAAAATATTCAAACCAAATCCAATCACACGATTATAAATACTCTGTTTTGGTACTTAGGAAGGCTAAAGTGACAGAAACATATTAAAAGGCATGTTTTCGTTACATACAGATAACTTGTGGTGTCAGCTGCAGGTAATGGCTGCAGTGGTAGCCTTTTTCTTACTGTTAAAATTTTTCAATACGCTACTTGTCTTTCGTTTTACCTATTAGTGCTTGCCAGCCTTGTTTTATTTATTGGTGTTTACATGTTGTTCGAATAGTGTTTAATTGTGCTTATGAGTGTTGTTTGTTGAATTCAAGAGTGAAACCAGAAAGGGACCTCACTGCAAGGTGACTGTATGTATTCCTTTACCTTTCTTAAAATCAAACTGTTCGTCATCTAACATATACTCACGGATCCTTTCGATTCTTTTGTATGTTACTCCTGTCAGCGGCTTAGATGCATGAGCTGTTAAGCTGATTGTGCGATAGGTTTCACATGTATCTGCCCTCCATATCTTCGGAATTGTGCGGATGATGCTTTTCTAAAAAGTCTGAGGAATCATCGACAATCTCATAGAGCCCATACACCACCTTGAATGGTCGTTTGTTTGCATTTCCCCAATGATTTTAGAAATTCGGCTAGAATGTTATATATATTCCTATCTCAAGTCTTCCAAAGCTCTCTCTAATGCTGCATTCTCTACGTCTTCGTCATCGGCTCCAGTTTGTTCTTCCGCCAGGTCATCACGCAAGTCGCCCTCCTTACAGGGGCCTTCGATGCACTTTTTCCACCAGTAGGCCTCTTCCTCTGCGTTTAACAGTGCAATTACCATGGCACTCTTAATGTTACCACTCTTTGCCTTTGTAGTTTCATCGAAGGCTGTTTTGATTTTTCTATAGACTGAGTCAGTCCTTCCGATGATCATTTCTCTTCCGATTTGTCCACATTTTTCCTGCAGCCATTTCGCCTTGCCTGCCCTACAGTACGTATTTATATTGATGTATTTCTGTCTTTCCCTGAACATTTTTGTACTTCCTCCTTTGAATTGAAGTACTTCTTCTGTTACCTAAGGTTGCTTCCGAGTTACCTTCGTTCCACCGATATCTGACTGTCCAACGTCTGAGACTGTCCTTTTTAGCGATGTCTGCTGCTCTTCAACTGAAATGCCTGCTGTGATATTCCTTATCGCAGTGTTCCACTTACTTCCACTCTAATTTTTCCGAACGATTGTCTTAAACTTCAATCTACTCTTCACCATTACTAAATTATGATGAGTCGATATCTGTTCCTGTGAACGCCTTACAATTCAATATATGATTCTGGAATGTCTGTCTGAGCGTGATGCAATCCAGTGACTCTTCCTGCGTCCGTGTCTTTTCCAAGTATACCACCTCCTCTTATGATTCTTGGACAGAGTATTCGCTATTACCACCGAAATTTATTGCAGAAATTAGTTTTTCTCCTCTTACATTCCACTACCTAGACCATATACTTCCGTAACCTTTTCTTCTGTTCTTCCCCTACAACCGCATTCAGTTCCTCATGGCAAATAATGTTCCACCTTTCTTGACATCCTGAGTCATCCGTTCAAAATCGTAATGTACTTTCTGTATCTCTTCTTCTACTGATTGTTGCGTCGGCAGGTACACCTGAACTATTGTTGTTTTTGTTAATTTGCCGTCGATTCTCATAAGTGAAACCGTATTACTGAATTGTTCATTGCAGCTCACCCTCTGCCCACTATTCTATTCATTATGACTTCTACTCTCAGTATACCAATTTCTGCATGTGTTGATATTACGTTATATTCCTCTGACCAGAGATCCTTATCCTCTTGCCATTTCACTTCACTGACACCCACTGTATCGAAATTGAGTCTTAGAATTTCGTTTTTGAGATTTTCTAGCTTCCCCACCGTGTTCAAATTTCTGACATTCCATGCCCCGACTCATAGACTGTTATCTCTTGGTCGGTTATTTCATCTTTTTTTCGTGGTCACTTGACTTTCAGCGATCCCGTTCCGGAGATCCCAGTGGGGGACTAATCTGGAATATTTTGCCAATGGAGAGATCATCATGACATTTCTTTTACTACGCCAGATATCCAATGGATGCACATTATTTGCCTTTAATGTAGTGGTTTCTATTGCCTCTGCATCCTCATGCCATTGATCATCGGTGTTTAGTCCGCGGTTTTGGGCAGTTTTCCACCCCACTGGCAAGAGGGTGTCCTGAAAATATGTCCTCTGCTGCGTTCTCTTTGTCCAGGACGTTGGCAGAACGAGGGCTACATCTTATGTCGGAAGTATTAGGCCGCCGTTTCTGGGGGTTTTTATTCAAAATTTAAGCAGTGGCTGGGTTCCAACACGGGAGTGGTGACGTTTTGATTACTAGTCAAAGTCGTTATCCCTAGACAACGGGTTCTGGCTATTTTCAGCTTCCTCAAGTAAGTAATTTATAAAACTTTGCGGCATAGATGAACTTCATTATAGGAACAATGACAGCCAATCGGCACATAGATTCTATCTGGCTACCTTCGAGCGACACCACACAAGCATGTATTAGCAGCGTCGGCTGCGGAGGTGGCTACAATGATAAATAGCTTAATGTCATATTATTTGTGGATTTCTGCTCAATTTATGGTTAAAATTACTAACTTACGTCAATGTCTTCAAGCATCTTAGGACTCTGTTACAAGTGAAGATCGCTAAACTGTTTAACAGGTATGGAAAGCACAGCAGACAATACGTCTGCACACCTGCGCAAGCTATCTACTGTTTACTTTGTGCAAGTAACTGACAGGCCAGGTGCAAAGTGCATTTGTGCACTGACACATGAGCTCAGTATTATGTGCAGGCTGGAAGTGTGCACTTAATTATGAACACTTTACTATTAGCAAACGCATTTCATTGAAAGTAAGTTCATTTACGTGACTTAAGAATGAAGATCATGCTGAATTGCACACGTCGAACTTGTATGTATTTGAGTGAAATAGACTGAATAGATCGAGCGTATTCCTACTAATATGCGCCATATCTATACGATCTGAAATAGAATTCAGTTCATTTCTGATCAAATGCGATACATGCAAGTAAAAAAAAGAAAGAAAATGATAAAAAATGAAATAGTTACCAAGATAGGAATCACTCGTCGCAAAAGACTTATTTTGATGAAAGATCACGGTAGGGCAATCACCGAGGTTATATCATAACGATTATGTATTTCGTAATATGATCATAAGACGTACAATGAATTGGAAGGATTTATAAACGTAGTGTCTTTCAACAAAACTCAGGACAACTCTATGGCCATAGGAAAAACCAGTACATACAAGAACAAAGGATATAACTAACCCATGTGTAAAGAACAATACTTGTTACAATCGCTAAGCGTAATATATATAAAGCGGTTACATTAAATATTCCAAGTGAATGTGGGCGACAACTTTAAACAAAATTTAATCACTTTAAAGGAAAACATCGTCTATAATAATTCATTAGAGGAACCAATACAATGACAGGACATGCACCATGAAATGGCTTGGGTTTGAGAAACGCAAATTACAGTCAAATTCTGGCCGATAAAATAATTTCAGCTAAAATGAAGTACATAATGACTTGGACTCCGTGCAGATAATTGCATATTTAAATCTGATTAGTGAAGATTATGAATCCTGCAATCACGTGATGCTGACTGCACAGGGCTACCTGCGAACGACTCAACACCAAAATGCTTCGCACAAATGTTTTTTATTCAGTCAAATCCCCAGGATGGCAGTAATCAGACTCCAAGTCTTGTGGCACACAGACTAGCAAACAAATTCTACCTAAGTATTTCGCATTAGCAACATTACCTTTGCTCCGACCATTGATACGTCAAAATTAAAAAAGATGAAGAGAGCAGGAGTTTCATAGACGTATCCCAAAATGTGCTACGAAATAGTCTGCAGCCAGGCAATCACTTAAATGTCGTACACTGTCTGAGTGTGAAAGGCTGCACCACGTACAGCCACCTCTGACAGCCACCTTTCAACCTAAGAACACTGAACCGACCCCATTTTGTCTACCTGCTAATGTACAGTACGCAGCAGTAACTGGAGATGCTTGGATGTTTTCATAATAACGTGACTCGACCCGGTAATTCAAGCCAAAGTGCGTAAAACTAAAATACGTTCACAGGTAAGGTTTCATGCCCGTAACATGACGCTTTCACCGCAAATAAAGCTCAAGTTGCGCTGTAGGTGCTTTTGATGATGAGTTGACAGTGCGCAGTGACCTCTCTCGGGGAGGAGCAGATAATTCTTCCACGCGGCGGAGTTGCTAATTACAGGGGCCTAACGAGGCGTGTACTTTCTTCTCGCTGCGTTCTGCTGTCTGATGATTAATTACTCTGGCCGCTCAACTTTGCTTGTTAAAAGTGATGGCCTTCTACCGGTGGCTTCGCGGCGCGTCTTTTCTTACTAGTATCGATGTTTCTGCACTCTGACTACTGAGCAGCACGGCACATTAGTTAAAGTACCGAAACTGGAATTTTCACCCGCGTCTCCTTTAGTTCTACTGCTGTTCTCTGCGGATCAATATAAGAAGCACGAGAAATGATACTTTTTATTCTGCCATGTACTAAGATTTCTTCCCGTTGTATTGCTGGATGATGTGTGAGAAAAACCACTTCTTCTGCGCGAGCTGATTCTTACTACTTTTCTCTTTACGTTCTCTACACATTTAACGTTTTTTAAAAACATTTTCATTCATCCATTACTTAGCCTTCGAACACAGCAGGCACATCCTCAGATAAAGCGTATTTACAGGCACTTTACGATTTGTACTAGAGGCGTCTAATCGCTAGAATCGTGGCGCTGGTGAAAACAGTTGGAATGTATATGAATACCGTTTTAAGCATATTCAAAAAGGATTGTTGGTTTATTTTGTTTTTTGTTCTTTATGAAATTACTGAAATTGTGAGTAAGACATTTTAAAAAGCACCCACTAAGTAGCACGGCACGTAAGCTAAAGTACCGAAACTGAAATTTTCACCTGTGTCTCCTTTCGTTCTACAGCTACTTGGATTAACTATCTGTATGCAAGCAGTTAGGTACCGAGAACGGAAGGTTAAGAAATATGACACTTTCCCGTGTTAGTTACATATTTCACACTTCATCTGAACGAATCTTTTATCAGAATGATGTGGAACGAGTCAGTTTGTAGATTATGCACACATCATCATTTTATTCCTACTCGCGCAACTACATTGAAACAATTTTTTTAGTGGTTACCACTCCGGGCGGGGACTACTCAGGAGGACGTTGTTATCAGGAGAAAGAAAACTCGCGTTCTACGGATTTGAGCGTGGAATGTCAGATCCCTTAATCGGGCAGGTAGGTTAGAAAATTTAGAAAGGGAAATGGATAGGTTGAAGTTAGATATAGTGGGAATTAGTGAAGTTCGGTGGCAGGAGGAACAAGACTTCTTGTCAGGTGAATACAGGGTTATAAATACAAAATCAAATAGGGGTAATGCAGGAGTAGGTTTAATAATGAATTTAAAAAATAGGAGTGCGGGTTAGCTACTACAAACAGCATAGTGAACGCATTATTGTGGCCAAGATAGACACAAAGCCCATGCCTACTACAGTAGTACAAGTTTATATGCCAACTAACTCTGCAGATGATGAAGAAATTGATGAAATCTATGACGAGATAAAAGAAATTATTCAGGTAGTGAAGGGAGACGAAAATTTAATAGTCATGGGTGACTGGAATTCGTCAGTAGGAAAAGGGAGAGAACATAGTAGGTGAATATGGATTTGGGGGAAGAAATGAAAGAGGAAGCCGCCTTGTAGAATTTTGCACAGAGCATGACTTAATCATAGCTAACACTTGGTTCAAGAATCATAAAAGAAGGTTGTATACCTGGAAGAATCCTGGAGATACTAAAAGGTATCAGATTATATAATGGTAAGACAGAGATTTAGGAACGAGGTTTCAAATTGTAAGACATTTCCAGGGGCATATGTGGACTCTGACCACAATCTACTGGTTATGAACTGCAGATTGAAACCGAAGAAACTGCAAAAAGGTGGGAATTTAAGGAGATGGGACCTGGATAAACTGAAAGAACCAGAGGTTGTAGAGAGCTTCAGGGAGAGCATTAGGGAACGATTGACAAGAATGGGGGAAAGAAATACAGTAAAAGAAGAATGGGTAGCTTTGAGAGATGACATAGTGAAGGTAGCAGAGGATCAAGTAGGTAAAAAGACGAGGACTAATAGAAATCCTTGGGTAAAAGAAGAGATACTGAATTTAATTGATGAAAGGAGAAAATACAAAAATGCAGTAAATGAAGCAGGCAAAAAGGAAAAAATAAGATCGACAGGAAGTGCAAAACGGCTAAGCAGGGATAGCTAGAGGACAAATATAAGGACGTAGAAAGGCATATCACTAGGGTAAGAAGGGAAAGCAGAAAGATGGAAGGGGTATATAGAGGGTCTATACAATATTATAGAAATGGAAGAGAATGAAGATGAAGTAGGAGATATGATACTTCGTGAAGAGTTTGACAGAGCACTGAGAGACCTAAGTCTATACAAGGCCCCAGGAGTAGGCAATATCCCATTAGAACTACTGACAGACTTGGGAGAGCCAGGCCTAACAAAACTCTACCAAGAAAGCAGGTGTTGACAGATGTGAAAATTACCGAACTCTCAGTTTAATAAGCCACGGCTGCAAAATACTAACGCGAATTCTGTACAGACGAATGGAAAAACTGATAGAAGCCGACCTCGGGGAAGATCAGTTTGGATTCCGTGGAAATGTTGGAACACGTGAGGCAGTACTGCCCCTACGAGTTATCTTAGAAAATAGATTAAGGAATGAGAAACCTACGTATCTGACGTTTGTAGACTTCGAGAAAGCTTTTGACAATGTCGACTGGAATCCTCTCTTTCAAATTCTGAAGGCGGCAGGGGTAAAATACAGGGAGCGAAAGGCTATTTACAATTTGTACAGAAGCCAGATGCCAGTTATAAGAGTCGAAGGGAAGCAGTGGTTGGGAAGGGAGTGAGACAGGGTTGTAGCCTATCCCCGATGTTATCAATCTGTATATTGAGCCAGTAGTAAAGGAAACAAAAGAAAAATTCGGAGTGGGAATTAAAAACCATGGAGACGAAATAAAAATTTTGAGGTTCGCCGATGGCACTGTAATTCTGTCAGAGACAGCAAAGGACCTGGAAGACCAGCTGAATGGAATGGACAATGTCTTTAAAGTAGGATGGATGAACATCAACAAAAGCAAAACGAGGATAATGGAATGTAGTCGAATTAAATCGAGTGATGTTTCGGGAATTAGATTAGGAAATGAGACGGTTAAAGTTGTAAATGAGTTTTTCTACTTGGGGAGCAAATTAACTGATGATGTTTGAAGTAGAGAGGATATAAAATGAAGACTGGCAATGAAAAGGAAAGCATTTCTGAAGAAGAGAAATTTGTTAACATCGAGGATAGATTTAAGTGTTAGGAAGTCGTTTCTGAAAGTATTTGTATGGAGTGTAGCCATGTACGGAAGACATACGTGGACGATAAATAGTTTAGACAAGAAGAGACTATAAGCTTTCGAAATGTGGTGCTACAGAAGAATGCTGAAGATTAGATGGGTAGATCACATAACTAATGAGGAGGTATTGAATAGAATTGGGAAGGAGTTTGTGGCACAACTTGACTAGAAGAAGGGATCGGTTGGTAGGGCATATTCTGAGGCATGAAGCGATCACCAATTTACTATTGGAGGGCAGCGTGGAGGGTAAAAATCGTAGTGGGAGACCAAGAGATGAATACACTGAGCAGATTCAGAAGGATGTAGGTTGCAGTACGTATTTGGAGATGAAGAAGCTTGCAGAGGATAGAGTAGCATGGAGAGCTGCATCAAACCAGTCTCTGTACTGAAGACCACAACATCAACAACCACTTTTTAAGTAGAAATTCGTCTGTGGAATAGAAGAAGTTGCCCAGGAGAAACGATTTTAAATTAGATTTAAAACTTGGTCGCTACCTGTCCGACATTTTATGTTATTGGGGAAATGATAAAAAAATTTTATTGCTTGTCTCTGAGCCACTGACAGATTTATCAATGGTTAGTAAACATAATTTTTCCCACTAGAGTTTTAGATATGTACATTACTGTTCTGTTCAAATTGTGGTGGATTATTTGTGACGACTTCCATTCGCGAAAATATGTAGCAATGAATTTCATAGTTGGAATCTGAAGATCTATGAGTTGACATTTGAAGAAATAAATAGCTTGAGCTATTACAGCAGTTTCAAATGGCACAGTAGGAAGTCCAGGCCTTACTAGAACGCACCAAGAAGGTTCAAGTTAGTGTAAGTTCCAAAGAATAAAATATATCAGTAGTCAACTCGTCAACTGATACCTGTGAGCCAAGCAAATGAAAAGGAGGAATGGGCAATCGTTGAACACAAGCACAACTAAATCAGAAAATATTACTTAAACTCTTTAGGTAAAATGAAATGACTCAGACTAGTTACATAAAATAAAGTACAAATAAAATCTGATCAATACCCACAGTGCTTTCACTAAAACCACAACCACCTAAATTAATAGTGGATGTAAAATTTAAAACACGCAAAGGCAGCAAGAGTACTGATAAATTAAATGTCAGGCTCAAACCCACTAAGCAAGAATGATTAAAAACACGAACAGACAGAAACATTTGGGATTGTCGGCAAGCTGGAGATAAAATTTTAAAAAACTCAAGTTAACCCAAACTAAGCACGTAATATAATGACGCCTACGACCCAACGGATAGCCCCGAGTGTAGGTATCGTATATGCACTACTGTGCTCACCAAGCCAAACCAATGGGCGTGAATGCCCCACCCTTTTTTCTTTTAAGTTATCGGTCTTCTGACTGGTCTGCTGCTGCCCGCCACGAATTCCTCTCCTGTGCCAACATCTTCATCCCAGAGTAGTACTTTTGATTTGATTAGATTTTTATTGTTGCTGAGACCTCAGAGATCATCTGAGGCATTACTTGCAACATACGTCCTCAATTATTTGCTGGATGTATTCTAACTCTGTCTTCCTCTACAGTTGTTACACTCTGCAGCTCCCTCTAATACCATGAGTGTTATTCCGTGATATTTTAACGGCTGTCCTACCATCTTGTCCCTTCTTCTTATCAGTGTTTTCAATACAATCCTTTCCTCGCCGATTGTCCGGAGAACCTCCTCATTCGTTATCAGTGCGCCTAATTTTCAACGTTCTTCTAAGCGCCACACCACAAATGTTTCGATTCTCTTCTGTTCCGGTTTTCCCACAGTTCACGCTTCACTACCACACAGTGCTCTGCTCCAAACGTACATTCTCAGAATTTTCTTCCTCAAATTAAGGCCTATGTTTGATATTAGTAGACTTCTGTTGACCTGGTATGTCCTTTTTGCCAGAGCTCGTCCACCTTTTATGTCCTCTTTGCTCCGTCCGTCATGGGTCATTTTGCTGCACAGGTAGCAGAATTCCTTAACTTCATCTACTTCGTGGTCACCAATAGTGACGTTAAATTCTTGCTGTTTCCATTCTCCTACTTCTCATTGATTTCGTCTTTCTTCGATTTACTCTCAGTTCATATTCGGTGTTCATTAAACTTTTCATTCCTTTCATCAGATCATGTAATTCTTCTCCACTTTCGCAGAGGATAGCAATGTCATCAGAGAATCTCATCATTAATATCTTTTCAAATTTAATTTTAATCCCTCCCTCGAACATTTCTTTTATTTCCATAATTGCTTCTTCGATGTATATACTGAACAGTAGGAGCGAAAGAATCCGAGCACATCTTTCTTGGTCTTCCACTCTTATTGTTCTCTCTTGGCTCTGGTACACATAGTATGTTACCTGTCTTTCCCTATAGATTACCTCTATTATTCTCAGTATTTCGGACATCTTGCACCATTTCACATTGTCGAATACTTTCTTCAGGTCGACAAGTCCTATGAAAGTGTCTTGACTTTTCCTCACTCTTGCTTCCATTATCGACCGCAACATCAGAATTACCTCTCTGGTACCTTTACCTTTCTTAACGCCAAACTGATCGTCGTCTAACCGATCCTTAGTTTTCTTTTCCATTCTTCCGTATATTTGTGTATCAGGAACTTTGAATGATGAGCTGTTAAGCTGATTGTGCGATAATTCTCACTCTTTTCAGCTCTTGCAATCTTTGGAATTGTGTGGATAAGCTTTTCCGGCCGGCCGATATGGTCGAGCGGTTCTAGGCGCTTCAGTCCGGAACCGTGCTGCTGCTATGGTCGCAGGTTCGAACCCTGCCTCAGGCATGGATGTGTGTGATGTCCTTAGGTTAGTTGGGTTTAAGTAGTTCTTCGTCTAAGTGACTGATGACTTCAGATGTTAAGTCCCATAGTGCTTAGAGCCATTTGAACCATTTCAAAGTTTTTCCGAAAGTCTATGTCTCCAGATTCATACATTCTACACACCAACGTGATGGTCGTTTTGTTGCCACTTCCTCCAATGATTCTAGAAATTCCGATGCAGTGTTATCTATCCCCTCTGCTTTATTTTATTCTAAGTCGCCCGAGACTCTTTTAAATTTTGATTGTAAAAAAATTGAATCCCCTACGTCTTCATACCCATTCCTGTTTCTTCTCTTGTCTCGTCATCAGACAAGTTTTACCCACTCTTTCCACCTATCTGTTTTCTACTCTGCATGTAACAGTGTAATTCACATTGCAATCTTTATGTTACCACCCTTGCTTTTAATTTCACCGAAGATGTTTTGACTTTTCTATATGCTGAGTTGATTTGGAACAACCCTTTATTTTTCGATTTCTTGACATTTTTCATGTAGCCATTTCGCTTTACCGTCCTTGCACTTCCTATTTATTTCATTCCTGACTGTAATGTATTTATGTATTCCCAAATTTTTTGTACTTCCTTCTTTCATCGATCAGTTACCTCCTTTGCGTCTATGTTTTCCTCTCCGACGTCTGTGATTTCTCCGTTTTTTAGAGATGTCCACTTTTCATCAAGTGAATTGCCTACTAAGTTATTCGCTACAGCACTATCTATAGCCTCAGAAAACTTCAACCGTGTCTGTCCATTCCTTAGTACTTCCAAATTCCACTTCTTTGCTCATTGATTCCTCCTGACTAGTCTTCTAAACTTCAGCCTACTCTTTATCATTACTAAGTCGTGAACTCAGTTTACATCTGCTCCTGGGTACACTTTACATCTAATTTCTTATTCTGGATTCTCTGCCTGACCATGGTGTAATCTAACTACACTCCTGGAAATTGAAATAAGAACACCGTGAATTCATTGTCCCAGGAAGGGGAAACTTTATTGACACATTCCTGGGGTCAGATACATCACATGATCACACTGACAGAACCACAGGCACATAGACACAGGCAACAGAGCATGCACAATGTTGGCACTAGTACAGTGTATATCCACCTTTCGCAGCAATGCAGGCTGCTATTCTCCCATGGAGACGATCGTAGAGATGCTGGATGTAGTCCTGTGGAACGGCTTGCCATGCCATTTCTACCTGGCGCCTCAGTTGGACCAGCGTTCGTGCTGGACGTGCAGACCGCGTGAGACGACGCTTCATCCAGTCCCAAACATGCTCAATGGGGGACAGATCCGGAGATCTTGCTGGCCAGGGTAGTTGACTTACACCTTCTAGAGCACTTTGGGTGGAACGGGATACATGCGGACGTGCATTGTCCTGTTGGAACAGCAAGTTCCCTTGCCGGTCTAGGAATGGTAGAACGATGGGTTCGATGACGGTTTGGATGTACCGTGCACTATTCAGTGTCCCCTCGACGATCACCAGTGGTGTACGGCCAGTGTAGGAGATCGCTCCCCACACCATGATGCCGGGTGTTGGCCCTGTGTGCCTCGGTCGTATGCAGTCCTGATTGTGGCGCTCACCTGCACGGCGCCAAACACGCATACGACCATCATTGGCACCAAGGCAGAAGCGACTCTCATCGCTGAAGACGACACGTCTCCATTCGTCCCTCCATTCACGCCTGTCGCGACACCACTGGAGGCGGGCTGCACGATGTTGGGGCGTGAGCGGAAGACGGCCTAACGGTGTGCGGGACCGTAGCCCAGCTTCATGGAGACGGTTGCGAATGGTCCTCGCCGATACCCCAGGAGCAACAGTGTCCCTAATTTGCTGGGAAGTGGCGGTGCGGTCCCCTACGGCAATGCGTAGGATCCTCCGGTCTTGGCGTGCATCCGTGCGTCGCTGCGGTCCGGTCCCAGGTCGACGGGTACGTGCACCTTCCGCCGACCACTGGCGACAACATCGATGTACTGTGGAGACCTCACGCCCCACGTGTTGAGCAATTCGGCGGTACGTCCACCCGGCCTCCCGCATGCCCACTATGCGCCCTCGCTCAAAGTCCGTCAACTGCACATACGGTTCACGTCCACGCTGTCGCGGCATGCTACCAGTGTTAAAGACTGCGATGGAGCTCCGTATGCCACGGCAAACTGGCTGACACTGACGGCGGCGGTGCACAAATGCTGCGCAGCGCCGGCCGGTGTGGCCGTGCGGTTAAAGGCGCTTCAGTCTGGAGCCGCGTGACCGCTACGGTCGCAGGTTCGAATCCTGCCTCGGGCATGGATGTGTGTGATGTCCTTAGGTTAGTTAGGTTTAATTAGTTCTAAGTTCTAGGCGACTGATGACCTCAGAAGTTAAGTCGCATAGTGCTCAGACCCATTTTTGCTGCGCAGCTAGCGCCATTCGACGGCCAACACCGCGGTTCCTGGTGTGTCCGCTGTGCCGTGCGTGTGATCATTGCTTGTACAGCCGTCTCGCAGTGTCCGGAGCAAGTATGGTGGGTCTGACACACCGGTGTCAATGTGTTCTTTTTTCCATTTCCAGGAGTGTATATCTTACCAAATGTCCCGGCGTTTTCCAAGTATACTTCCTCCTGGAACCGACTACTCGCTATTATTACCTGAAATTAATTTCAGAACCCAGTTAGTCTTTTTTCTCTCTCATTCCTAGTACAAAACCCATATTCTCCCGTAATCCTTTCTTCTATTCCTATCACTACAACCGCATTCGGTTCCCCATGACTATTTGATTTTCATCACCGTTTATGTACTGAGTTACCCATTCAGTATCCTCATATACTTCATGTTTTCATCTTCAGCTTCCGACGTTGTCATGTATACATGAACTGTCATTGCCGATTTTAGTTTACTCTCGTTTCTGATGAGAACAGCCCTCTCACTGAACTGCTCACAGTAACTCACTCTCTGCTCTACCTTCCTATCCACAACAAATCATACTACAGTTATACCATTCTCTGCTGCCGTTGTGATTATTCTGTAAACTATTCTCATCTGAATAGAAGTCCTTGTCATCGTTCCGTTTCATTTCACTGACCAATACCTACTTTTCGTGAATTCTGTAGCCATAAACAGTAGATTAAGTTCCAGGGCCATCGCCCACGAAATCCTAGCGACGTGCTCCTCTGGCGTATAAGTTAATACCACCCACTCGCTCGCAACAATATTCAATTGCAGCGGTTGCTCATAGCGTCTACGTGCCACACGACTGTGAACACGCGCCCTTGGATGGCTTGCCTCCAACCGTCGGTAGTTAACGATTAAGGGGAACTTGATGCCGACTGGTTTTAAATAAGTGCGGCAGAGCGCCTCGATACCCGTAGAGAAACGCGAAGCAGGCCTTTGCTTAGCTACGGACGAAGACATTACATGCTACATCGTGCTTTCGTTTGCATGTCGAAACATTCCATGGTCCAGAATAGGCAGGTAAACGTAAGAAACATTACTCTTCCTACTGAGTTATGGACGCAGTTTGTTCATTTAGTTTCCAGAGAGTTAGAATGTCAAGTCTTAAGTTTTTAAAAAGACTATTATTTTTTCGTATATGGAGCTGATATTTTTAAATCAAGAGTGTACAAATCATTTAAATCAGATTCCTAATTGTTATATTTAATGAGCTAGGAATGTTCAAAGTTTTAGTGGTGGGCACAACATATTGTACATAATTAGCTGTGTTCAGATGGGTGTTCTTGTGGCGGAATGTTCAAATGAGAGCCCATTTTACTGAATGTAAAACTCAGTGCGCCTTCTAAACGACCTGCAGACAAGCACCATGCACACCGAGGTGAAAAAATTCAAGGAATAGCGATATGCACCTACACAGGCATCGGTAGTATCGCGTACTCAAGGTGAAAAAGGGCAGTGCCTTGGCGGAGCTGTCATTTGTACTCAAGTGATTCATGTCAAGAGGTTTCCGACGTGATTATCTCGGCACGACGGGAGTTAACAGACTCTGAACGCCGCGGAGTGGGAATTCCGTATTCCAAGATCCACAGTGTGTACCGAGAATACCAAATATCAGGCACACCTCTCACCACGGACAGCGCCAGTGGTCGACAGCCTGCACTTAACGACTGAGAGCAGCTGCGTTTGCGTAGAGCTGCCAGCACGAACATACGAGCAACACTGCATGAAATAACCACAAAAATCAATGTGGGATATACGACGAACATATCTGTTAGGACAGTGCACCGAAATTTGGCGTTAATGGGCTGTGGCAGTGAACGACGGATGAGAGTGCCTCTGTTAACAGCACGACGTCGCCTGCTGCTCCTCAACTAGGTCGTGACCAGATCTATTGAATCCTAGACGAATAGAAAACTGTGACCTGGTCTGATACGTCCCAGTTTCAGTTGGTAAGAGCTGACGGTAGGATTCGAGTGTGGCGTAGATCACACGAAGCGATTAGCCAAGTTGTGAACGAGGCACTAGTCAGTCTGGTGATGGCTCCATAATGGTATGGACTCTGTTTACATGGAATGGATTGGTCCCTATGGTCCATCTGAACCTATCGTTGACTGGAAATGATTATGTTCGGCTGCTTGGAGCCTATTTTCAGCCGTTCATGGACTTCATGTTCCCAAACAGCGAGGGAATTTCTATGGATAACAATGCGCTATGTCACTGGGCCACAGTTGTTCGCGATTGGTTTGAAGAACATTCTGAACAACTGAAGCTAATGCTTTGGGAACCCAGATCAAACGACATGAATCCTATGTAACATTTATTGAACATAATCGAGTGGTCATTTCACGCACAAAATCCTGCACTGGCAACACTTTTGCGGCTATGGACGGCTATGGAGGTTGTTGTTGTTGTTGTGGTCTTCAGTCCTGAGACTGGTTTGATGCAGCTCTCCATGCTACTCTATCCTGTACAAGCTTCTTCATCTCCCAGTACCTACTGTAACCTACATCCTTCTGAATCTGCTTAGTGTATTCACCTCTTGGTCTCCCTCTGCGATTTTTACCCTCCGCTGCCCTCAAATGCTAAATTTGTGATCCCTTGATGCCTCAAAACATGTCCTACCAACCGATCCCTTCTTCTGGTCAAGTTGTGCCACAAAGTGCTCTTCTCCCCAATCCTATTCAATACCTCCTCATTAGTTACGTGATCTACCCACCTTATCATCAGCATTCTTCTGTAGCACCACATTTCGAAAGCTTCTATTCTCTTCTTGTCCAAACTAGTTATCGTCCATGTTTCACTTCCATACATGGATACACTCCATACAAATACTTTCAGAAACGACTTCCTGACACTTAAATCTATACTCGACGTTAGCAAATTTCTCTTCTTCAGAAACGATTTCCTTGCCATTGCCAGTCTACATTTTATATCCTCTCTACTTCGACCATTATCAGTTATTTTACTCCCTAAATAGCAAAACTCCTTTACTACTTTAAGTGTCTCATTTCCTAATTTAATTCCCTCAGCATCACCCGATTTGATTGGACTACATTCCATTATCCTCGTTTTGCTTTTGTTGATGTTCATCTTATATCCTCCTTTCAAGACACTGTCCATTCCGTTCAACTGCTCTTCCAAGTCCTTTGCTGTCTCTGACAGAATTACAATGTCATCGGCGAACCTCAAAGTTTTTACTTCTTCTCCATGAATTTTAATACCTACTCCAAATTTTTCTTTTGTTTCCTTTACTGCTTGCTCAATATACAGATTGAATAACATCGGGGAGAGGCTACAGCCCTGTGTCACTCCTTTCCCAACCACTGCTTCCCTTTCATGCCCCTCGACTCTTATAACTGCCACCTGGTTTCTGTACAAATTGTAAATAGCCTTTCGCTCCCTGTATTTTACCCCTGCCACCCTCAGAATTTGAAAGAGAGTATTCCAGTTAACATTGTCAAAAGCTTTCTCTAAGTCTACAAATGCTAGAAACGTAGGTTTGCCTTTTCTTAATCTTTCTTCTAAGATAAGTCGTAAGGTTAGTATTGCCTCACGTGTTTCAACATTTCTACGGAATCCAAACTGATCTTCCCCGAGGTCCGCTTCTACCAGTTTTTCCATTCGTCTGTAAAGAATTCACGTTAGTATTTTGCAGCCATGACTTATTAAACTGATAGTTCGGCAATTTTCACATCTGTCAACACCTGCTTTCTTTGGGATTGGAATTATTATATTCTTCTTGAAGTCTGAGGGTATTTCGCCTGTCTCGTACATCTTGCTCACCAGGTGGTAGAGTTTTGTCATGACTGGCTCTCCCAAGGCCATCAGTAGTTCTAATGGAATGTTGTCTACTCCCGGAGCCTTGTTTCGAATCAGGTCTTTCAGTGCTCTGTCAAACTCATCACGCAGTATCTTATCTCCCATTTCGTCTTCATCTACATCCTCTTCCATTTCCATAATATTGTCCTCAAGTACATCGCCCTTGTATAAACCCTCTATATACTCCTTCCACCTTTCTGCCTTCCCTTCTTTGCTTAGAACTGGGTTGCCATCTGAGCTCTTGATATTCATACAAGTGGTTCTCTTCTCTCCAAAGGTCTCTTTAATTTTCCTGTAGGCAGTATCTATCTTACCCCTAGTGAGACAAGCCTCTACATCCTTACATTTGTCCTCTAGCCATCCCTGCTTAGCCATTTTGCACTTCCTGTCAATCTCATTTTTCAGACGTTTGTATTCCTTTTTGCCTGCTTCATTTACTGCATTTTTATATTTTCTCCTTTCATCAATTAAATTCAATATTTCTTCTGTTACCCAAGGATTTCTATTAGCCCTCGTCTTTTTACCTACTTGATCGTCTGCTGCCTTCACTGCTTCATCCCTCAGAGCTACCCATTCTTCTTCTACTGTATTTCTTACCCCCATACCTGTCAATTCTTCCCTTATGCTCTCCCTGAAATTCTCTACAACCTCTGGTTCTTTCAGTTTATCCTGGTCCCATCTCCTTAAATTCCCACCTTTTTGCTGTTTCTTCAGTTTCAATCTGCAGTTCATAACCAGTAGATTGTGGTCAGAGTCCACATCTGCCCCTGGAAATGTCTTACAATTTAAAACCTGGTTCCTAAATCTCTGTCTTGCCATTATATAATCTGATACCTTTTAGTATTTCCAGGATTCTTCCAGGTATACAACCTTCTTTTATGATTCTTGAACCAAGTGTTAGCTATAATTAAGTCATGCTCTGTGCAAAATTCTACAAGGCGGCTTCCTCTTTCATTTCTTCCCCCCAATCCATATTCACCTACTATGTTTCCTTCTCTCTCTTTTCCTACTGAATTCCAGTCACCCATGACTATTAAATTTTCGTCTCCCTTCACTACCTGAATAATTTTTTTTATCTCGTCATACATTTCATCTATTTCTTTATCATCTGCGGAGCTAGTTGGCATATAAACTTGTACTACTGTAGTAGGCATGGGTTTTGTGTCTATCTTGGCCACAATAATGCGTTCACTATGCTGTTTGTAGTAGCTAACCCGCACTCCTATTTTTTATTCATTATTAAACCTACTCCTGCATTACCCCTATTTGATTTTGTATTTATAACCCTGTATTCATCTGACCAAAAGTCTTGTTCCTCCTGCCACCGAACTTCACTAATTCCCACTATATCTAACTTTAACCTATCCATTTCCCTTTTTAAATTTTCTATCCTACCTGCCCGCTTAAGGGATCTGACATTCCACGCTCCGATCCGTAGAACGCCAGTTTTCTTTCTCCTGATAACGACGTCCTCTTGAGTAGTCCCCGCCCGGAGATCCGAATGGGAGACTATTTTACCTCCGGAATATTTTACCCAAGAGGACGCCATCATCATTTAATCATACAGTTAAACTGCATGTCTTCGGGAAAAATTACGGCTGTAGTTTCCCCTTGCTTTCAGCCGTTCGCAGTACCAGCACAGCAAGGCCGTTTTGGTTAATGTTACAAGGCCAGATCAGTCAATCATCCAGACTGTTGCCCCTGCAACTACTGAAAAGGCTGCTGCCCCTCTTCAGGAACCACATGTTTCTCTGGCCTCTCAACAGATACCCCTCCGTTGTGGTTGCACCTACGGTACGGCCATCTGTATCGCTGAGGCACGCAAGCCTCCCCACCAACGGCAAGGTCCATGGTTCATGGAGGTAGCACGATTCAATATTTCTGCAGAGGTTTCCAACTTGTTGAGTCCATGTCATGTCGTATTGCTACATTACGCCAGACAAAATGAGATGGACATATTACCTGGTATTCCATGACTGTCACTTCATTGTACATATGAGACCATGGCATTAAATCTAATGGCATCTAGAGTGTTGATAAAGTGCATTTAACTACCGTGATTATACTAACAGTAATGCTCAAGTTTTAACTGTACAATCGTGAGCATCGTGCTCTTTATCCTAATCAGTATCGTAATACTTCAATCTGTTGTGTCTATGCTCTATATGCCGTACATTTCAGATCATACCACAACACAATCGTACATCTTCATCTTTATAGCAGTTATTGCAAGGCAAAAGACGGCCAGATCGTCGTTTCTTTTGTACAGTTCTTTTAGACTTACAAAATATGGTGTCACCGCCAGACACCACACTTGCTAGGTGGTAGCTTTAAATCGGCCGCAGTCCATTAGTACATGTCGGACCCGCGTGTCGCCACTGTCAGTGATCGCAGACCGAGCGCCACCACACGGCATGTCTCGAGAGACTTACGAGCACTCGCCCCAGTTGTACGGACGACTTAGCTAGCGATGCAACACTGACGAAGCCTCGTTTATTTGCAGAGAAGATAGTTAGAATAGCCTTCAGCTAAGTCAATGGCTACGACCTAGCAAGGCGCCATAGCAATTGATAGTTATCGTATGAAGCATGTCTCATCAAGAACGATGTATACAAAAGATGGATTAAAGTTAAGTATTCCAGAAGCTACGTACTTTTCTTTATAGCTCGCCCTATCGACCTGTGCCGAGTGCAAAGTTATAGTAAGGGCCTACGGACCCCTTACATCCCCGCCCTAGAAGACTTCTTTGGAGCCTCTGGCGTAAAAGAATCGGCAAAGAAACTAGATATTATTACATCTGAACAAAACACACAGTGTAAATAATTAATGAAATTACAATTTACCAAATAATCCCACGACTCCGGTAGTGGGCTGCCTCCATAATAATATTCTACAAAAGGTTATTACATATCACAAACATGGCCTTGTCCAAATCGCAATTTTCCATCAAGCAGCAATAATCCCCTACAGTCCATATTGAATACAACACACAACATACAATCAAAAATTGTTCGCCCTATCGACCTGTGCCGAGTGCAAAGTTATAGTAAGGGCCTACGGACCCCTTACAATACTGACAAGGGGGAGAGTGAATCAATTATTAAATGACTGAAGACTAAGGACTCTCATGGATATGATGGAGTGCCTAGCAGAATATTAAAGTACTGTGCGGCACATGTTAGCCCTGTACTTAGCCATATTTGTAATTTTTCTTTTAGGAATGGTCAGTTTCCTGAACGATTAAAGTACTCAGTAGTAAAGCCGCTTAAAAAAAAGGGAGTAATGGATGATGTAGACAATTTTAGACTTATCTGTATGCCAACAGTGTTTGCTAATGTTGTTGAAAAGGCTGGTTATGTAAGGAAAATTGATCATTTTATATCACATGTTTTGCTGTCAAATGTACAGTTCGGCTTTAGAAGTCGTTTAGCAACTGAAAATGCTGTATTCTCTTTTCTCTGTAAATTACTGGATGGGTTAAACAAAAGGTTTCGAATGCTAGGCATCTTTTTTTGATTTAAGTAAGGGCATTGCGGGTGTTGATCACAAAATTTTGCTCCAGAAGTTTTACCAGCACGGAATATGGGGAGTAGCTCACATTTCGTTCACCTCTTACTTTAGCAACAGACAGGGAAAGATCATTATTCACAGTGTTGAGAATGGCTGTGATGTGGGGTCTGAGTGGGGTACAGTCAAGTGTGGGGTGCCCCAGGGATCAGTGTTGGGGCCACTCCTGTTCCTTATTTATATAAACGATATGCCCTCTATATTATGGGTAACTGTAAAATATTTCTGTTTGCTGATGACACTAGCTTGGTAGTGTGCAACATTGGCTTGGTTTCAAATAGTGCAAAAAAAAGTGGCTATGAGCACTATGGGACTTAACTTCTGAGATCATCAGTCCCCTAGAACTTAGAACTACTTAAACCTAACTAACCTAAGGACATCACACACATCCATGCCCGACGCAGGATTCGAACCTGCGACCGTAGCGATCGCGCGGTTCCAGACTGAAGCGCCTAGAACCGCTCGGCTACACCAATCGGCTCAAATAGTGCAGTTCCTGACGTAAGTTCAGGGCTCGTAGAAAATAAACTAACGCTAAATCACATTAAGACTTATTTTTACAGTTTCTAACACACAATTCAACAAAACCTGACGTTTTAATTTCACAGAATGGGCATGTGACTAGTGAAACTGAACAGTTCAAGTTTCTAGGTGTTCAGATAGATAGTAAACTGTCGTGGAAAGCCCGCGTTCAGGATCTTGTTCACAGACTCAGTGCTGCTATTCGAACGATATCTGAAGTGACTGATCGCTCGACACGAAAATTAGTGTAGTTAGCTCCTTTTCATTCGCTTATGCCGTATGGTATTATATTTTGGGTTAACTCTTCCCATTCTAAAAGTATATTTTTTGGCTTAGAAACGGGGGGTTCGGGCAGGAAGTGATGTAAGTTCGCGAACCTCTTGTTGACCCCTGTTCACGAGTCTGGGTATTTTGACATTCCCTCTCAATATGTATCTTCCTTACCATCATTTCGTGTTAACAATATTAGCTTATTCCCAAGAATAAGCACCTTTCACTCAGTTAATACTCGCCAGAAATCAAACTTACATTTGGATAGGACTTCCTGAACTCTTGTGCAGAAAGGTGTGCAGTATAGTGCTACATCCGTTTTCAATAAGCTACCACAAGAATTCAAATATCTTAGCAGTAATCCACGCGCTTTCAAATCGAAACTGAAAAGTTTCCCTCGTGGGTCACTCCTTCAATTCTGTCGAAGGTTTGCTCGAAAGATTAAGCTGATTCATGTGGTAGTGTTGATTACGTTTACTTTTACTTATGGATTGACTTTTTTCGGGCTCATAAACATTTCATTTTTATCTGTTACTACTTTTATGTTGTAATTTAATGTACTGAGACGTTCCATGACCTTCGAGATTTGCTCCTCAATTTGGTCCTACGGAACTTCACGTGTAAATAAAAAAAAAATAAATAAAAATTTGTCGGAATTGAAGAAATGCGTGCTCTGGACTGATATTTGGCCAAGTCTCACGTCTCCACTTGTTAATAAAACGTGAAGTTCTCTTGCACACGCTTAACCACTCAACAATAAACAAATACATGTATAATATTACAAAAGTGTTTGTGAACATGGGCAGGTAAGATGAGTTACTTCTCATCTCAAGCAGAGTTGCTGAGTATTAATGTCGCTAGAACAAATTTTCCTACATGAAGTCTGATCTTTCTTCAGTCTATTGAAACTCAATCAAACGATTTGTACATAGTTAATTCTAAATGAACTGAAGCTATAGTGTGAAATAGCTATATCTAGGCTCCTGTAGGTGCGTACGTAGTCATACCTGACTGTGGTCTTTCATTAAATGTAGCAACATAATGTCGCAAATGAACTAATCACGGAAATCCAAAGAAGTAAGAGTTAACTTAATATTTCTCCTCCATAGTATGTATGGTCTCTCAAAAATGGCTCTGAGCACTATGGGACTCAACTGCTGAGGTCATTAGTCCCCTAGAACTTAGAACTAGTTAAACCTAACTAACCTAAGGACATCACAAACATCCATGCCCGAGGCAGGATTCGAACCTGCGACCGTAGCGGTCTTGCGGTTCCAGACTGCAGCGCCTTTAACCGCACGGCCACTTCGGCCGGCGTGTATGGTCTCTCATTAAATATAATAACTTAATGTCACAATTGAACTAATCACGGAAATTGGAAGAAGAAATTTTTTGATGAAAGTTGTAAAAGCCTTGTTCATTCAATTTCTTAAATTCTTCATTCTTATTGATCTTATTCACCGATTCTCTTGATGAATCTTCTGTGTATGTAAATATTGGTTCAGTTTTCTTTTCTTCGTCCTTTGTCAAGACCTCTTCTCCTTTGAAAACATCAGTCACTCGTTGTTTCTGAGCCGTGGCATAGTTGACCTTGCATCAGTGTCTGTAGTTATCTTTGATAGATATCTCGCGATAGTTTCGTGGCTGTGATTACAAGAGGAACTCTGGTGCGTCTGGTTACAAAGCAGATCACGGTGGCGCTAAGGGAGATAGCATGACCAGCGCGTCGCAAGGATACACCTAGCACATGGCCCTGGAGTCGACTTGGCGCGGCCGGAGGGGAAGCTCTCTTCCCTGCTGAGAGTAGAGATGGAGCCACCTAGCGACCAACAGTACGCAGCGGATCTGCGTATTGTGTCCCGTGTGGACTCGCGGTTGTAACGGCCGGTGCTGGGCTCTGCCAAGCGGTAAGAAGAAGAGCTGTTGATATTTTTAAAAATATCGTCATTCCAATGTATCGACATTTAAAGAAACATTACTATCGGCTCTAGATATATCGTGAAAGGTATCGAGGAATCGACGGCAAGAAATCGCGGCTGCACATTGTTAATATACTGCCGGTTTTAGAACTGTATATTTAATTATTGATTTATTATTAGGTATTATGTACATCAACAAACTAGCAGCCTGCCTATACCCCTTAGAACGAGAATTGAAAGGAAAACGATGCATGTTCACGCTTGGCGACAACCACTTTGCTAACAATGGTAACTGCATGTAAGTGGCACAGTAAAAGGTGGCAGGTAGGTCCGACGTTCGGTTTCGTCACCCATCGGATTTGTCCACAACACTTCATGTCGACTTCCTGCTTTTCCTTTTCTACCAAATCCAGCGACCTAGCATTCGAGGTGTCAAAACTGCGTGGTGAATCTAAATGTCGCATTTTCTGTTGGTACCGCCAAGCGCCGATTACGTCAGCATTTCCCCTCACACGTTTCCGCCAACCGCAGAGACCAATCTTGTCATTTAGATTTTTGTTCATCATTTTCAGCAACTGTTTTTGAAGAATGCCGACGTGAAGAAATAGCACACTAGCTGCGTTAAAAAATGTTTTTTTAACGCAACTGGTGTGCTGTTTCTTCACATCAGTAATCTTGTTATTCCACTCACAGCGCCAGCCCCCTGTGCAATCGGACTTCTTCATTTGTGCCACATATACTTGTTTCATACATTCAAAGAGAAAGATTGAATGTGACGAAAGCTCAAAAAGTAGTAAGACTCCTTCGCACAGTGAACGTAAAATTATGTTCTACTATAATTTCAGAAGAACAGCTTCAAATAGTTAACAAAAATTGTGCAAAAGTATAGTATAAAATAAAAATATAGGCAGCCGACATTGCCATTTTGATATCGATATATAGAGGAGAAGTACAATGCCGATAAACATCGATATTTTTTGGAAAGAATATCATTATATCGATAGCTTATCAACAGCCCTACTAAGAATTACACAGTGTACGTAAGCCTGCACTCGGCGAAGTTTACCTTAGCTTACGAGGAGAACAAGTGCCATTGCACGATTTCTGAGAAACTTCACTCACCTGAAGAGAGGTCAAAATAAGCGAACACATGTCTCAATTTATCCGTAGACAGCCGACCGTTTCTGAGGAAACGAGAAAGTAGTTTCACGTAATTTAGATGACAATTAGCGGTCCGTACTATTAGATGAAATTGTGCACAGAGGCTGGCATCGGGGTCTCTCATTTTCGAGCCCCGTGTTCGAACCCAGATTTCAGTTTTATTTATTTTTTTCATTTATGCATCCATGTCCAGGTTACTACAAAACGTTGATCATCAAGTTACGAAATAAAAGCTGGTCAGTGTAAAGTTACAAGTGGTTTTCAAAACGTCACACATTTGGTATATAATATATGTGTGTATTATTATCTTCAGAAGTTACAATCTTTTTAATTTAAATTGTCTTAATCTTATACTTCATTCATATACTAATTATTATATTAATTCTTAAATTTTATTCTTATGTTTATTCTTCAGTCGGATTTGATGCTTTCCCTTAGATAACACCGATCGTAGAAACATTGGAAACATAGAAATTCCGAACACCGCGAGCATCACGCAAAAAAAGGTTTGCCACGGTGATATTTCTTCATATGAATCTCACTCGAGAAAGAAACGTCGTTAACATTACTGAAGGTTATTTTTTTATTCGTTCACCAGGCATTTAGTTAGTAGACGAATTGTTACAACATTATTTCAACGTACATTGAAAAACATTCGTGTAATAATCTTCTACGGATATGTGTGGATAAATGGACAACAAAAAAGAAAATGATAATCGGGTTTCGAACACGGGGCTCAAGAATGTGGAGCCCCGACGGTAGTCACTGTGTCGCTACTTCGGTTGTGCTATTTATTCGCTAAAAGGCAGATGGAGTATCTCTTAAACTTCGACCATCGTTTTCTCAGAAACTGTCTGATATGCACGGATAAACCTGGATGTGTGTTCGCTTATTTTGACCCCTCTTGGAGTGAGTGAAGTTTCTGGGAAATCAGGTTATGGCACTTGCAATGTTCTCCCCGCTAGTTCGAAAAGGGGATCGTGATTCTTGGCAAATGCAACTGCATTTGTTTCTTGTTGAAGGCACTGCTCCAGATGCAGCTCGTGGATCTAGTTACTGCTGATAGTGTGTGGAATGCGGCCCATTTTGGCTGGCCATCTAAGTGTGCTGGTGTCTATGGGAAGAGACGGTGAAGGAGGCAGTGAGTGTGTGATTATTGGTAAGCACTTGCCCTGTTCTAAATATATGCGTTGTTGTAGACCTCTGTGAGGATCACCATCCTGGTTACCGGACATAGTTTTTTCCAGTTAAGTGACTGTTTTGGTGTTCGTGTTGGAAAGACCTCTCATTAATTTTAAGAAGAGCAGTGTGCCTAGCGATTTATGTGCTGTTTAACAGTATTTAAATTTTCTAATTGTTACTGTTGTCCAGTTTTGTAAATTAATCCGATTTGGTGTGGATAGTAAACTGCGGTGCCAGTCGTTGGTTACTGCTGATGTTTTGTCTGTACTTGCTGTAGCTGTTGGGTGTAACTGTTGATTTAAGCGCTGGTGGCGCAAAAGGTACTTCGTGCGAATAAATTGATCGTTATAAATAATTATGGACACCACTGCTTATCAATTATAAACATTGTCGGTGACATAAATTATTTGTTTGAAATTAAATAAAGTACGTATCAGTTAATTATGCCAAGTTCCAGTTCTTTTAAATATTAAAAAAATTATGTGCTTATTCAGGTTTGCTAATTAGGGTAAGTGTTTAACAGCTTTTATGTTGCAGGAGCTTTTGTATGTGCTGAAATTTGTAGTATTAAATTGATGCAAGGCCAAATTGGCAGCCACAGAGGCGGCTTGTATAAGTAACGTGAGCAGGGGGCTCAATATAACGCTAATTCTGCATTAAATTACACTATATTACATTAATGTAACGGCTGCATTTTGGATATGAGGTGCCTTACTTCCACTGAATGTCAAAGTGGTTGGCCTAGTTTTGAGATTTCATTGCTTGTCTTTCAATTGATTATATTATTTTAAATTCTGAAATGCCTTCGTGGTTTTTGCTATTTTATTGTAAAGTATTACTTAAAGAAGTTTAAAGTTACGAAAGCTGTTGGTGTTTAGATTCATTGCAAGGTTTTACTTAAATTTCAAAAGGTTAATTAAACTTTCGTGGTTTTGCAGTAAAAGTGAATGAATGCACTGCCTAAATTACAAGAGACACCAGGGAGTTGTAATGTTGAAATTCATGTTCTTTTATGTTTAGCATAATAAAAGGTTCTTTTCAAATAGTATTTAAAACATTTACTACTTCAGCACCTCTCCTACTTCACAAACTTAGAACTGACCGTTTGCACAGTCTGACTGAAATTTGTCTGCTTAAATGTTTGTTAAAACGTATGCTGAAGATACGGTACCAGTTTCGTCGTAAAATTCAATGACTCATTGCAACAATGACGCCATTGCCCTCTCGGGCAACTCCTCATTCTTCTCGTCGCAGCTGTTTTAAAACTGTTTCTGACTTTTCAACATAGCTATAGTTTACCGTCCTCACGTTACCACAATGAAACAACTCCCCATTCACAAAATACAACTCATTTCTCCGCTAACAAGCTGCCACATCCTCTCTGTGCATCTTTCCACTTCAGACTTTCATCGTCAACTGTCCCTTCCCACAAGATAAAATTTGAAAGAAAATTTTACCCTACAGTGCCATAGCACTTCTATCCACAGTTAGTATTACATAGAATTTAAATGTGTATTCACATGATACACAACAAAACACATATTTATAAATTATATTGGATTCGTTTATTTTTACGCTGCAATTAAGAAATTTCGCAGGTATGTACAAAAAATCAGTAATCTACAAATTATATTAAATTAATGTTAGAGTCTTCGTCCATAATTGAAAAAAGTACTTTATTAATTTACGATGGCGAAACTATTCGTCACAGCGCCACTGACAACAACAACATGCTGCCAAAATTTGTCATGGTTTTCGGACAAAGATTGCATTGATACGGTGATTATTGAGGGTTTAGCGCCTTGACCTTCTGGAAGACGAAGAACATTTTAATTAGCATCTGTCTCGCTGTTGAAGTACGTTTTCTTTCGTACTTACTTTGCACTAGGTGCTCTCTCTTAAGACGCTTATTGACATTAAATGAAGCCTTCATGATCAGAATCATTTCAATAAAATTCTTTCGGGTGTGTGACTGCGCCATGATGTGATGAAACTATCGACGTTGCAGCTACTATTGTAGACGCCCTTCCCGGTATGTGGTTAGTGCTTTAAATACACTATTGGGTGCCTATCCCTCCAGCTGGTAGTGACTGTGCATGTTGGCATATTGTCTTATGATTGGATGACAGGGCAAAGGACGAGGGATATCAAAAACTTGAAATTCAAAACGCATGTGTGTCTGTTTTATAATTTTGTAAGCTTTCACGGTCAGAGTCAGTTGACATAAGTGTTCCGAATATGGTAGGGCGTAATAGTGTAGAAACCTATACCGAAGAAAATATGATTTCAGCGGCTCTTACAGAGGGCTTCTTCTGGGCCTACCGGTGTGTCTTAGCTGTGCATAGTCGCTTACATTCTATTTTTCGTTGCTGCTCACTGAACGATTTTAAAAGACTGTTATTATGATTGGTCTCTTAGAGCGGAAGCAGTGGGAATTTTATTATAATAGGTTACTCCGGCAGCACCCGCGTCTCGTCTTGGAGAGGTGCGGCCTGTTCGGCTCTGTAGGCTGGCAGCCTGGAAGGGACAAGCCACAGAGCATCCTCTCTATTCCTGCTCTTAAGGGGTTGTGGTATTTCGATGGCTTCTTTGAACTTATGATCTACCAAACCAGGCTGCTTGGCCAGTATGCAAATTTCGATAAATGTTATTTTCTTGCCACCGTTTTGCTGTGTTTAATCACTGCAGTCACTGCAGATTTGCTATGTTGCCCTAGACGAATGCAGCGCTCGTGTTCTCATATGCTCGTTGCTACTGGCCTGCCGATCTCACTGATGTATTCTGCCTCACACTGACATTCCACCTCGTCTGTTTTGTGTGTAGTCCTTAATGCGCTCTGTATACCTTGTGTGAAAATCTTGGCCTGTTCTTCCTAGGCAGAACATGAAGCATTTCTGGCGTGTTATTTAGCTTATTTCAGAATCTGAATACTGGTCATGACTGCACTTTATGTTTTCGCTTATTCGACGCAGAGAATCCAATTTTTACTTTTTGATTTTTGGAAATATTTTCAACACTTTATGATATACAGGATGTTCCAGGAGGCATGTCAATGTTCAGGAATATGACAGAAACGCTCGTTTGAAGCAAAAAACTTCTTGTGGGCATACCTCCTATTCCGAATAGTTTCGAAGACGTCTTATTTAATGTATATTTCGTTTTGAACTTGAGATGCGCATAAAGTTGCCCTTGGAATATGCAATTGTCCGTGGTGTGTAGTGAGTGAAGAAGTGTGGATGGAAAGTATCTCATAGAGAGGGATCAGTTGATTCTGTTTCTACATGTGCTGGCTAAAACGACACACGTCTGCACCAAAGAAGATTATGCAGATATGGTGTATTTTTAAGGCTTCTACACGGTGCTTCAGTGCAGACTGTTAACGAAGGTACGAACATATGGGGCAGGTTCCCAGATATGGGTGTGGCTCGAAGACTTCTTAAGTGATAGAACACAGGAATGTTCATCAGAGACAACCCTAATGTCAGAAGTGCCTCAGGGAAGTGTTATAGGACCACTATTATTTTGTGTGTACATAAATGATCTGACGGACAGTGTGGGCAGCAATCTGCAGTTCATTGTTGAGGACGCTGTTGTTTACGGCAAGACATCTAAGCTGCGTGACTATAGGATGGCACAGGATGACTTAAACATACTTTATAGCTGCTGTGATGAATGATAGCTAGCTATAAATATAGAGAAATGTATGTTAATGCGGATGGGTAGGAGAAACAAACTTGTAATGTTTAGATGCAGCATTAATAGTGCCCTGGTTGACACAGTCACGCCTTTAAATATCTGGGCGTAAGGCTGCGAAGCGATATGAAATGAAACAGGCGTGTGACAATTGTGGTAGGGAAGGCGAATGGTCGACTTCAGTTTATTGGGAGAATTTAGGGGAAGTGTGGTTCATCTGTAAAGAAGACCGCATGTAGCACACTAGTGGGACCTATTCTTCAGTACTGCTCGAGTGTTTGGGATCCGCACCAGGTCGCCTTGAAAGAAGACATGGAAGGAATTCAGAGGCGAGTTGCTAAATTTGTTACCGATATTTTCGATCAGCATACAACAGTTACGGAGATGCTTCGGGAACTCAAATGGGAATCCCTGGAGCGAAGGCGACATTCTTTCCGAGGAACACTGCTGAGAAGATTTAGAGAATTGGCATTAGACGCTGACTGCAGATCGATTCTACTGCCGCCAACATACATGTCGCTAAGGACCACAAATATAAGATACGAGAAATTAGGGCTCATACGGAGGAATATAGACAGTCGCTACTCTATTTGCAAATGTAACAGGAAAGGAAATGACAAGGACTGCTTCAACGCATCCTCCGCCACGCACCGTAACCTGTCTTGCGGAGAATGTATGTAGATGTAGATGTGGTTCTGCTGTTGCTGTCGAAATATATTGTCGACTCTTTCCGATGCGTCGAATTCCTCACTATACAGTGCTCATGAGAGTTTTCTGCACATTGTGTGAAACATGTACTCTTCCATTTTCCCATTATTTTTTCTGAATGTGCAGTTTAACTGCCTGTGCAGGAACAGTAACACAGCACTGAAATGGTGCAGCGACTTTCTTCAAATATCAGAGTCTCACGAACACAGGTATGGCGGACACTGCATGTGAGAAACTTGTATCCATTTCATGTACAATTTTCTCATTAGCGGCAATGCCAGACGAATTCTGTCACTGGTTAAATAGCGATCGTCACTTGCTTACATTAAAACTACTCACTGACAAAGTCACCTTTACACAGAATGGAATAAATAAAACACGTAACAGTTATCAATAGTTGCAGGAAAATCCATACACCACGGTGGAAACCAATGTCCAAGTTCAGTTTTCGATCAATGTTTGGTGCGGCATGATCGGTAACATATTGATAGCTCCGGTCATTGTGAAGAGCGAATTGCAGTTTTTCGAAAATTCGTTTCTTGAACCCCTGACGTTACATTGGCCATGCGGTCCTCAATGTTCTTTCAGCATGGCGGCTCTCCTCCGCTTTTTATCAGACGTGTGAGGGAAAAACTCAACCACACTTACACTAACCCCTGGATTGGTCACGGAAGAACAATTAACTGGAAACCAAGACAACCAGTCCTTTCGCCAGTAGATTTTTGTTTACGGGTTTCGATGAAATATGAGGTGCACACACGAATTGTGAATACGCCAGACGAATTGCTTGGTTACATTATGGACGCTGCTGCCCTCATTAGGGAATGCGTAAAGCCACTCAGACAAGCAACACATGTTATCCAAAGAGTTAACAAAGGAACTGAAGTTGACTGTGAGATATTCGGATATTTATTGTGAACTACTCAATAACTGTAATGTGACACGTAACAAAATACATTTGTCAATTGATCCTTTGTAAAATACATGTCCATTTTTACTAACTGTCGTCCAAAAGTACATGATAAACCTACAATGTACTGAATGATGCAGAAAATAAATAATAGTTTACATTAAACGTGTTTTATTTGGAATAGGATACATGTCTATAAGAAGTTTTTTCCTTCAAATGATCGTTCCTGTCATATTCCCGAACACTGACTACTCGTTCTGAGACACCCTGCATTGCCGGTGTATTGGATGTTAGATATACATTTGCTTTTGTCTTTGTTACTGTGAATTCTGTCTGGGTCTTTCATTACTTTTTCTAGTAATGACTCAACAATGGAAGCATCGTAATCATTAGCAACTGCTCGCGTTCTGGAGTACAAAGGTTAAAATCTCTCCCCCCCCCCCCCTTCCACCATTCCAGACTTACATTTTCCATGATTTTCCTAAATCGCTCCAGCCAAATTCCGGGAGGGTTCCTTCAAAAAGGCATGCCCGATTTCCTTCACCATCCTTCTGTAAACCGAGTCTCTCCATCGTTTCTAATTACCTAGCTGTCGACGGGACGCTAAACTATAATTTCTCTCGTCTCTCTCTCTCTTATGTATGTGTCAGCTGTGGTACAAAACACACATGATCCAATTACTGGGCCATCTGGCTGCTTACAGATGTCGCCATTAAATGTAAAGCAGTTGTAACTTAGGATAGTTGGAGGAGTTCCATAAAATCAACATCCTTTCTACATGCAAGTTTCTCATGTTTCGTAACGTTCTTATGACTTCTTACTACAGCTTCTTATTAGGTATGTTTGGGTAAAGGATGTCAGCGACGACTGAAACAGCTGAGTATGTAGTAGCAGTTTTGTGGTTTTTGTCTTTAAGCTACCACCATGATGTTTTTATTTTATTTATTTATTTATTTATTGATTTATTTAACCTGGCAAGATTAGGGCCATCAGGCCCTCTCTTACATCTAACCAGGCATTCTACTTATTTTACATTCATATGTTTTAGTAGGCATGTTAAACTACATCTAGTACAAAAAGTGAAATAAACAATTTGAAAGGTACACCTGGAAAAATACATACATATAGAGTTTATATTCTTAGGTCACAAGTACTGTTATAATTAGACATTACTGAAGAGACAGATTTTAGATAGGAGTGCTGGCAGCAGGGAGTATGAGGGAGACTCATGGTGAAGGGAGGAGAAGAATAGAGACATGATGCAACATAATTAAGGAAATATAAAGGAAAAGAAGGTTGCGTGGCTAATAGAGATAGATGAAGAGGGAGGCATCTCAGGAGCAAGATAGGAGACGCTAGCTTTGCTATTTGATGTTTTTATGGTTTTTGTTGTTTAATAGGTATAACTTTTTCATTAGTAATTTATTCAGTTACTGTAACAGTTTGTATTCTGGGCTATTTATTGTATTTCCTTCTTTCTGCGTTTTTAGTTGTTCTCTAAATGTGGTGCCTTATGCTTCATGCATGTGAGGTATTTCTTTTCAGTTTCTGTCAAAAGGAAATGTTGTTGTTTAATTGCTCCTTAGTTTTACTCTGAAATTATTTTGTTGGGTCCTTTTTATGTGTTGAATATTATTAAAATCAAAGAATACATGTGTTGCGTGTATTTTATCTGTGTACTTCCCTTGTGTCATTATGACAGGTGTACTGCCTTTGTCTACCTTCATAACTGTCAACTCATTATTTGCAGGCTTTAAGGTTTTTGTGTAACTTATTGTATATTTAGATCTAAACTTTTCTTTACTAATTTCTTTTCCACAAAAACTTACATTGTGATGTATTAGTGCTTTTGTATTTGAACTGAATTTTACATTATCAGTTGTCCATTTAGTCGCAACTATGATCTGCTTTAGTGCATGGTTGTTTAGGTTGGGCTTTGTGTTCAACGCACACACTCACCCGGGGTTTGTGGAGGTTTTGCAGCACCACGACCGGCACTGGATCAATATAATCATGTAAACAAAGAGCTGAGAGGATTGATTCGACTGTGAGTGTACCTGCGCTCTAGCTGTCGATGCAGTTGGGAGATAATGATGCACAAATCATTGCCTGCACCTGAATAAGCGGGGAAAGGTCAGATTAGATGAGCATCTTGCAGAAAATTTAACGGGAACCACAAGCACGCAAGTCAAAATCCCTGTGGCTACTAGAGACAGAGGTGTGCAGTTTCTTAGGTCAGAGTCAGGTTAAAGATAATCTTGAAAAAAAAATTGAAGTAGAACAGGACCGTAATATATGTATTAGTTCTTTCATCAGAAAATTAGTGGCTGAAACGTGAATTTCTTTTTTGTCTAGAAGAGTGGAAAATTCTGAAGTGATAGTTGTTCTGTCCTTCGCTGAAGACCTTGCAACCAAAGGGGTAGAGAAGTTAAGTATCAGGTATTATATACTTTGTTCTGTAGAGTTAATATGGAAAAAGCACGAGTTGCAACAGATGCAAAAGTTTGACACAAAGTAAAAAACACTGGAACAAGCAATTTTTGTGTTGATAACTAAGAAGCGTGTGACTATGACTGTTGCTGCATAATACTTGTAATTGTAACGGTCTACAGATCCACTCTAGGAAACCTCCAGCTATTTATAAGCATTCTATATGTATTGTTGATCTACCTGTCAGACAAAAAGAGAGAGTAATTTGGGGAGATTGCAATTGTAGTTTTTTAGAAAGATTCTGACAGGACAAGTGAACTGGAATCATTGGTTAGGTTAGGTTACGTTAGGTTAGGTTGTCTGACTTCAATAGTGGATTTTTCCACTTGTGCACAGAAAGACAACAGGACCACGAGTACTGACATTTTAAGAATAGTGCATAGGCTGAAACAATTTATGTGTACCAAATTGTCAACCGACAGTTGACCACCATGCGCAATTAATGGAAGTAAACGATGTTACACCTTACAGCTCCGAGGCACGTTGGTATAAAACAGTGAAGCTTAGTAATGAGAACAGGGTAATTTTTTTTCAAAATAAGTTAAAGAGGTGGCTTGGAATGAGGTACATATGGAAAGAGATACGAATTTTAATCTATTACATGATAAATTTATGTCAGTATTTTAAAGTAGTTTTCGTGAAATGTTATCCAGAAAGATCGTTAAAAAACAAGTAAGCCATGGATCGCAAAAGATACTAAAATGTCACGTAAGAGGAAACGGGACACTTACATAAAGTCTAGAGTAAGTCAAGATCTGCCTTACACGCGTTCTACAAAATGAATATTTTAAGAAGAGTCATTACTATGTCACTGAGCGAGGTAGCGCAGTGGTTGGCACACTGACTCGCATTCGGAAGGATGACAGTTCAAACCCATGGCCGGCCATCCTGATTTAGATTTTCCGTGATTTCCCTAAATCGCTCCAGGCAAATGCCGGGTTGGTTCCTTTGAAAGGGCTTGGCCGATTTCCTTCCCCACCCTTCCCTAATCTGAGCTTGTGCTCCGTCTATAATGACCTCGTGGCTGACGGACGTTAAACACTAATCTCCTCCTCCTTCTCCTCATTAAAACGTCCAGAAGTACGCACGCCCTGACGTAAATTAGCAGTGCAGGCAGTAAGATAAAAGCATGTGGGATATTGTGAAGGCTGGTCGGAGTGGCCGAGCGGTTCTAGGCGCTACAGTCTGGAACCGCGCGACCGATACAGTCGCAGGTTCGAATCCTGCCTCGGGCATGGATGTGTGTGATGTCCTTAGGTTAGTTAGGTTTACGTAGCTCTAAGTTCGAGGGGACTGATGACCTCAGAAGTTAAGTCCCACAGTGCTCAGAGCCATTTGAACCTTTTTTTTTTTTTGATATTGTGGAACAGGAGGCAGGAAAACCAGTCATTGTACAAGATCCCATGACAGTCAATGATTACGATGTGACTTATAATTCATTAGTTCTGACTATTGTAACCATCATTTTCTAAACGTGGGACCAAAAATAGAATTCAATACTTCAGTTGAAGAAGCAAGAGAACATATTGAAAACGTCATGCTTCAAAACTTTAAGCAGCTAGAAGTAGCACCAGTATTATTCACTGAAATTAATGGAATAATAATTCTAAAATATAAAATTTCATATGGTGTTGACGGAATTTTGAAAAATTGTTCTGACTTCAAAAGAAATGTCAGTGTTATATTAAATGCATCACTGTGCAGGTTACGGTTGAGCATGTAGCATACCCCTGTGGTTCTATTTGTGTCTTAATGAGTGATCTTTGCAATGAATAGATAGCCTCGCATAAGATTATGTCAGTAATGAACCAATCATACACGATATATGTATATCATACCTCACAAAGATGCAATGAACAGAATTTCATCTATGTATGGAATGAAATAAGAGTCTGAATGAAGTCCTGTTTGTTGGTAAATCGCATGTACTAGGTTGCAAACGACGAGGAGCTAGTAAAGGTAGTTACTAAGTGCATAGTGGTTTTAATGGATTATAAAACATACACAATAATACCTTGGTACTGATGGGCGTAATTAGAAAGGAAATTATAACAGTGACATACAGTCAAGTTTGTCCACGTTAACGGCCAGCGATTGCTGAATTACCTAACAGATTGAAGGAATGACGCAAAAAGTGCATATCAGCACCACTTCTCTTGCCTAGGGACATGTGTTGTGTTCACTAGCCGAGTGTGTGAGTTAATTTAGAAAAGGAAAACTCGAAGAAATGACTTCGCATCCGTCTCGACATGTTGTACACAACAGCTACAAATTTACCATCTTTCTAAAACTCAAATGCGGAGGATAGCTGAAGAGGTAGCGGGAAGTTACAAGTTTGGCCCGACCATCTATGAGTGGCTCTGAGACCGTGTCAACAGCCCATCAACTAAAGCTTTGTCTGCTGGGAACACGGACGAAGACAAAGAAGTGTTCTCTTTCTCGGGCTTAGTGTATATGCTCTGCGACGGAGATCAGAACAGAGGCGCCCAGTGTTGAAATCACACGGTTTTCTATGTGGCGGGAGGGTGGGGGGGAGGGGAGGGGGGGGGAGAGGACAACGGAATTGACATTGTAGAGATCTCGGGAATTGGAATAAAGTATGTCAATGAAACCATCCCTTATCTTGGGCCGTTAGTTGACAACCTTTGACACTGCTTATACCACAGAATATTAAACGCTTCTCTATGGCCATCGCGGGGCTACAAGCTCATCGAACGCGATATGACTGGTTTGAATAGTGCTATGACAGCAATTTTTACACTTGGGTACAGTTTGGAACCACTAGGGGCCGTACAAAGCCATTCGACAAAATCCGAAATAGAAAAGATGTTTATGCTTTTTCATCGCTCCTTTTAGCATCAATCAGCTGAGTCGTTCTATGATACTGCTCCCACGCCTGCTTGCGAGCATGTGGAATCTGAGGGATGTCGAAGGGGCTACTTACCAGCAGGCACCTGAGAACGGTCGATGGTTTTCTCTGTACAGGTTCATTTTGAAAGTCCTCAACAAAGGTCCATAAGTGGTACCGAGTTGTTGTTGTTGTTGTGGTCTTCAGTCCTGAGACTGGTTTGATGCAGCCCTCCATGCTACTCTATCCTGTGCAAGCTTCTTCATCTCCCAGTACCTACTGCAACCTAATCCTTCTGAATCTGCTTTGTGTATTCATCTCTTGGTCTCCCTCTACGATTTTTACCCTTCACGCCGCCCTCCAGTACAAAATTGGTGATCCCTTGATGCCTCAGAACAGGTCCTACCAACCGATCCCTTCTTCTAGTCAAGTTGTGCCACAAAATCCTCTTCTCCCCAATTCTATTCAATACCTCCTCATTAGTTATGTGAACTACCCATCTAATATTCAGCATTCTTCTGTAGCACCACATTTTGAAAGCTTCTATTCTCTTCTTGTCTAAACTATTTATCGTCCATGTTTCACTTCCATACATGGCTACACTCCATACAAATACTTTCAGAAACGATTTCCTGACACTTAAATCAATACTCGATGTTAACAAATTTCTCTTCTTCAGAAACGCTTTCCTTGCCATTGCCAGTCTACATTTTTTATACTCTCTACTCCGACCATCATCAGTTATTTTGCTCCCCAAATAACAAAACTTCTTTACTACCTTAAGTGTCTCATTTCCTAATCTAATTCCCTCAGCATCAGCCGACTTAATTCAACTACATTCCATTATTCTCGTTTTGCTTTTGTTGATGTTCATCTTATACCCTCCTTTCAAGACACTGTCCATTCCTTTCAACTGCTCCTCCAAGTCCTTTGCTGTCTCTGACAGAATTGCAATGTCATCGGCAAACCTCGAAGTTTTTATTTCTTCTCCTTGGATTTGAATACCAACTCCAAACATTTCTTTTGTTTCCTTTACTGCTTGCTCAATATACAGATTGAATAGCATCGGGGAGAGGCTACAACCCTGTCTCACTCCCTTCCCAACCACTGATCCCTTTCATGCCCCTCGACTCTTATAACTGCCATCTGGTTTCTGAACAAATTGTAAATAGCCTTTCGCTCCCTGTATTTTGTATTTTACCCCTGCCATCTTCAGAATTTGAAAGAGAGTATTCCAGTCAACATTGTCAAAAGCTTTCTCTTAGTCTACAAATGCTAGCCCCCCCCCCCCCCCATGAACCATCCACCTCGTCGTGGGTCGTGGGTGGGGAGGCTTGCGTGCCTCAGTGATACAGATAGCCGTATCGTAGGTGCAACCACAACGGAGGGGTATCTGTTGAGAGGCCAGACAAACGTGTGGTTCCTGAAGAGGGGCAGCAGCCTTTTCAGTAGTTGTAGGGGCAACAGTCTGGATGATTGACTGATCTGGCCCTGTAACACTAACCAAAATGGCCTCTCTGTTGTGGTACTGCGAACGGCTGAAAGCAACGGGAAACTACAGCCATAATTTTTCCCGAGGGCATGCAGCTTTACTGTATGATTAAGTGATGATGGCGTCCTCTTGGGTAAAATATTCCGGAGGTAAAATAGTCCCCCATTCGGATCTCTGTGCGGGGACTACTCAAGAGGACGTCGTTATCATGAGAAAGAAAACTGGCGTTCTACGGATCGGAGCGTGGAATGTCATATCCCTTAATCGGGCAGGTGGGTTAGAAAATTTAAAAAGGGAAATGGATAGGTTAAAGTTAGATATAGTGGGAATTAGTGAAGTTCGGTGGCAGGAGGAACAAGACTTTTGGTCAGGTGAATACAGGGTTATAAATACAAAATCAAATAAGGGTAATGCAGGAGTAGGTTTAATAATGAGCTACTACAAACAGCATAGTGAATGCATTATTTTGGCCAAGATAGACACAAAGCCCACGCCTACTACAGTATTACAAGTTTATATGCCAACTACCTCTGCAGATGATGAAGAAATTGATGAAATGTATAATGAGATAAAAGAAATTATTCAGACAGTGAAGGGAGACGAAAATTTAATAGTCATGGGTGACTGGAATGCGACAGTAGGAAAAGGAAGAGAAGGAAACGTATTAGGTAAACAAGGATTGGGGCTAAGAAATGAAAGAGGAAGCCGCCTGGTAGAATTTTGCACAGAGCATAACCCGATCATAGCTAACACTTGGTTCAAGAATCATGAAATAAGGTTGTATACATGGAAGAACCCTGGAGATACTAAAAGGATTCAGATAGATTATATAATGGTAAGACAGAGTTTTAGGAACCAGATTTTAAACTGTAAGACATTTCCAGGGGCAGATACGGACTCTAACCACAATCTATTGGCTATGAACTGTAGATTAAAATTGAAGAAACTGCAACAAGGTGGGAATTTGAGGAGATGGGACCTGGATAGACTGACTAAACCAGAGGTTGTACTGAGTTTCAGGGAGAGCATAAGGGAACAATTGACAGGAATGGAGGAAAGAAATACAGTAGAAGAAAAATGGGTAGCTTTGAGGAATGAAATAGTGAAGGCAGCAGAGGATCAAGTAGGTAAAAAAACGAGGGCTAGTAGAAAACCTTTGGGTAACAGAAGAAATATTAAATTTAATTGATGAAAGGAGAAAATATAAAAATGCAGTGAATGAAGCAGGCAAAAACGCATAAAAAGTCTCGAAAATGAGATCAACAGGAAGTGCAAAATGGCTAAGCAGGGATGGCTCGTGGACAAATGTAAGGATGTAAAGGCTTATCTCACTAGGGGTAAGATAGATACTGCCTACAGGAAAATTAGAGAGACCTATGGAGAAAAGAGAACCACTCGCATGAATATCAAGAGCTCAGATGGAAACCCAGTTCTAAGCAAAGAGGGGAAAGCAGAAAGGTGGAAGGAGTATATAGAGGGTCTATACAAGGGCGATGTACTTGAGTACAATATTATGGAAATGGAAGAGGCTGTAGCTGAAGATGAACGGGGAGATATGATACTGAGTGAAGAGTTTGACAGAGCACTGAATGACCTGAGTCGGAACAAGGCCCTGGGAGTAGACGACATTCCATTAGAACTACTGACAGCCTTGGGAGTGCCAGTCCTGGCAAAACTCTACCATCTGGTGAGCAAGACGTATGAGACAGGCGAAATACCCTCAGACTTCAAGAAGAATATAATAATTCCAATCCCAAAGAAAGCAGGTGTTGACGGATGTGAAAATTACCGAACTATCAGTTTAATAAGTCACGGGTGCAAAATACTAACGCGAATTCTTTACAGACGAATGGAAAAACTGATAGAAGCTGACCTCGGGGAAGATCAGTTTGGATTCCGTAGAAATGTTGGAAAACATGAGGCAATACGGACCCTACGACTTATCTTAGACGCTAGATTAAGGAAAGGCAAATCTACATTTCTAGCATTTGTAGACTTAGAGAAAGCTTTTGACAATGTTGACTGGACTGGAATACTCTCTTTCAAATTCTGAAGGTGGCAGGGGTAAAATAAAGGGAGCGAAAAGCTATTTACAATTTGTACAGAAACCAGATGGCAGTTATAAGAGTCGAGGGACATGAAAGGGTAGCAGTGGTTGGGAAGGGAGTGAGACAGGGTTGTAGCCTCTCCCCGATGTTATTCAATCTCTGTATTGAGCAAGCAGTAAAGGAAACAAAAGAAAAATTCGGAGTAGGTATTAAAATCCATGGAGAAGAGGTGCGCCGATGACATTGTAATTCTGTCAGAGACAGCAAAGGACTTGGAAGAGCAGTTGAACGGAATGGACAGTGTCTTGAAAGGAGGGTATAAGATGAACATCAACAAAAGCAAAACAAGGATAATGGAATGTAGTCGAATTAAGTCAGGTGATTCTGAAGGAATTAGATTTGGAAATGAGACACTTAAAGTAGTAAAGCAGTTTTGCTATTTGGGGAGCAAAATAACTGATGATGGTCGGAGTAGAGAGGATATAAAATGTAGACTGGGAATGGGAAGGAAAGCATTTCTGAAGAAGAGAAATTTGTTAACATCGAGCATATATTTAAGTGTCAGGAAGTCGTTTCTGAAAGAATTTGTATGGAGTGTAGCCATGTATGGAAGTGAAACATGGACGTTAAATAGTTTGGACAAGAAGAGAATAGAAGCTTTCGAAATGTGGTGCTACAGAAGAATGCAGAAGATTAGCTGGGTAGATCACATAACTAATGAGGAAGTACTGAATAGGACTGGGGAGAAGAGAAGTTTGTTTCACAACTTGACAAGAAGAAGGGATCGGTTGGTAGGACATGTTCTGAGGCATCAAGGGATCACCAATTTTGTACTGGAGGGCAGCGTGGAGGGTAAAAATCGTAGAGGGAGACCAAGAGATGAATACACAAAGCAGAGTCAGAAGGATTAGGTTGCAGTAAGTACTGGGAGATGAAGAAGCTTGCACAGGATAGAGTAGCATGGAGGGCTGCATCAAACCAGTCTCAGGACTGAAGACCACAACAACAACACAACAAACGCCAGAAACGTAGGCTTGTCTTACCTTAATCATTCTTCCAAGATAAGTCGTAGGATCAGTATTGCCCCACGTGTTGCAACATTTCTACGGAATCCAAACTGATCTTCCCCGAGGTCAGCTTCTATCAGTTTTCTCATTCGTCTGTAAAGAATTCGCGTTAGTATTTTGCAGCTGTGACTTATCAAACTGATAGTTCGGTAATTTTCACATCTGTCAACACCTGCTTTCTTTGGGATGAGAATTACTATATTCTTCTTGAAGTCTGAGGGTATTTCGCCTGCCTCATACATCTTGCTCACCAGATGGTAGAGGTTTGTCAGGACTGGCTCTCCCAGGTCTGTCAGTAGTTCTAATGGAATGTTGTCTACTCCTGGGGCCTTGTTTCGACTTAGGTCCTTCAGTGCTCTGTCAAACTCTTCACGCAGTATCATATCTCCCATTTCATCTTCATCTACATCCTCTTCAATATCCATAATATTGTCCTCAAGAACATCGCCCCTGTATAGACCATCTATATACTCCTCACCTGTCTACTTTGCCTTCTTTGCTTAGAACTGGGTTTCCATCTGAGCTCTTGATATTCATGCGAGTGGTTCTCTTTTCTCCGAAGGTCTCTTTAATTTTCCTGTAGGCAGTATCTATCTTACCCCTAGTGAGATAAGCCTCTACATTATTACATTTGTCGTCTAGCCATCCCTGCTTAGTCATTTTGCACTTCCTGTTGATCTCATTTTCGAGACGTTTATATTCCTTTTTACCTGCTTCATTTACTGTATTTTTGTATTTTCTCCTTTCATCAATGAAATTCAATATTTCTTCTGTTACCCAAGGATTTCTAGTAGCCCTCGTCTTTTTACCTACGTGATCATCTGCTGCTTTCACTATTTCATTCCTCAAAGCTACCCATTCTTCTTCTACTGTATTTCTTTCCCCCATTCCTGTCAATTGTTCCCTTATGCTCTCCCTGAAACTCAGTACAACCTCTGGTTTAGGCAGTTTATCCAGGTCCCATCTCTTCAAATTCCCACCTTGTTGCAATTTCTTCAGTTTTAATCTTCAGATCATAACCAATAGATTGTGGTTAGAGTCCGTATCTGCCCCTGGAAATGTCTTACAGTTTAAAATCTGGTTCCTAAAACTCTGTCTTACCATTATATAATCTATCTGAAACCTTTTAGTATCTCCAGGGTTCTTCCATGTATACAACCTTCTTTCATGATTCTTGAACCAAGTGTTAGCTATGATCGGGTTATGCTCTGTGCAAAATTCTACCAGGCGGCTTCCTCTTTCATTTCTTAGCCCCAATCCTTATTTACCTTCTACGTTTCCATCTCTTCCTTTTCCTACTGTCGCATTCCAGTCACCCATGACTATTAAATTTTCGTCTCCCTTCACTGTCTGAATAATTTCTTTTATCTCATTATACATTTCATCAATTTCTTCATCATCTGCAGAGGTAGTTGGCATATAAACTTGTAATACTGTAGTAGGCGTGGGCTTTGTGTCTATCTTGGCCAAAATAATGCATTCACTATGCTGTTTGTAGTAGCTCATTATTAAACCTACTCCTGCATTACCCTTATTTGATTTTGTATTTATAACCCTGTATTCACCTGACCAAAAGTCTTGTTCCCCCTGCTACCGTACTTCACTAATTCCCACTATATCTAGCTTTAACCTATCCATTTCCCTTTTTAAATTTTCTAACCTTCCTCCCCGATTAAGGGATCTGACATTCCACGCTCCGATCCGTAGAACGCCAGTTTTCTTTCTCTTGATAACGACGCCCTCTTGAGTAGTCCCCGCACAGAGATCCGAATGGGGGACTATTTTACCTCCGGAATATTTTACCCAAGAGGACGCCATCATCACTTAATCATACAGTAAAGCTGCATGCCCTCGGGAAAAATTATGGCTGTAGTTTCCCGCTGCTTTCAGCCGTTCGCAGTACCACAACAGAGAGGCCATTTTGGTTAGTGTTACAGGGCCAGATCAGTCAATCATCCAGACTGTTGCCCCTCAACTACTGAAAAGGCACGCAAGCCTCCCCATCAACGGCAAGATCCATTGTTCATGGGGGTACCGAGGATGTTGCCAAAATGTGGGGTCCTAGAGGAATCCTTTACCATTTTATTCATGCATTATCAATGCCACACCCCCCCCCCCCCCCCGACCCCTCCCGCCCACATCACGCTACAGAAGAGTGAAAATGTAGAGACGAAAAAGAATAAACAACCTTTTCTGCTTTGAAACATGATCAAATTTTGTCGAATGCTTTTAAACAGTCCCTAGTGATTCCACTCTGCATACCAGAGCAAAAACTTCCGCTCGCGCTACACTCCAAACGGGGCAGATCAAGTTCAGTGAGGTTGGAGGCTCCCTCTGTCTTTAGAGAAGGGTTTAATCCTTGGCGGTTGTCAGCTGTGTCACTGATTACCTGGAACGTCGTTCTGATGCATATCACACTGCAAACTGGCGTTTTCAACTGTGAAATGTGTGTTAACAAACACCCCCAACTGAAGGGGTGGTTAGACGCTCTTTATACCCCCTCCTGAGATGTGTTCGTGTCTATTCTCAGCGGCGGTGCTTGAAATGTTTTCCTCGGACACCCATAACAAAACTGCGTGATTTCAACGCTGTTTGTCGTTTTTCTGACCTCCATCGCAGAGACGCCAAAAGAAGGTGATGTGACGTCTTCCCATCGTGGGACACGTCCACAGTGGCGTTGGTCAGAATTGTGGTGCAATTTGGCGCTAATGTGACGTCATTAAACCACCTTACACCACTCATGAACTCCTGAGCGCTGGTCTTGTTTTGTATGCATCGACAACTTGCTGTTTGAAGCGTCGCCGGATGGTCGAGCCCGAAAGTGACGTCACAGGACGCCACGCTTTCCCACTGGTATAGAAGAAGCTTGTAGACATCTTTGAGCCAAACGTCAAACTTCTGCGTCGCGGTGGCGGGAAAACGACGTAGTTTCAAAAAAGTAAACCTTTAATTCTATTGTACAGTGCATAGTAATTTATATCTGAAACGGTGTTCTATGTTCTCAATTGTCTCAGACAAATTGAAATTATATGTATTGTGTATATGTCTTACGTTTATTTATGTGTGAACACTAAATGTGTTGAATTTGTATTTTCAGAAGGTGGTACCACACAGCTATTACAGGGTAACTATTATTAAACTACATGAAGAAAAACGTAAATTAGTTACAAACTACGGCGTGCACACAGTTTATTCAACATGTTAATGTCACTAAAGACATTGGAATTTAAGTTATGACGTGTTCGATACGCCTGCAATCATTGGCGATGATGTGGAGCGGACGAATAGCGAAATTGTGCATGACCCACTGAGGTATCCGAACATCGATGCTGTCGATGACATCCTGGATGGCTGTTTTCAGCTCAGCAATGGTTTTGTGGCTATTTCTGTACATCTTGTCTTTAATGCAGCCCCACAAAAAGGAGTCGCATGTGTTCAGATCCGGAGAATATGGTTCCAATCGAGGCCCATGGCAGTGACCTCTGGGTACTCCTGAGCCAGAATGCGGTCCCCAAAGTGCTCCTGCAGGACACTAAGCACTCTCCTACTTGATGGACTCGAGCTCCGTCTTGAATGAACCACGTCCTGTAGAAATTAGGATGAGTTTGGGTAATGGGAATGAAATCATCTTCCAAAACCTTCACGTACCGTTCTGTAGACACCGTGCCATCAAGAGATACCGCACCGATTATTCCTTGATTGGACATTTCACACCACTCAGTCACTCCTTCATGGTGAAGAGACTTCTCGATCATGAAGTGCGGATTCTCAGTCCTCCAAATGCGCCAATTTTGCCTGTTGATGAACCCCCCCCAAATGAAAGTGGGCTTCGTCGCTGTACCAAACCATACAGCTCCGCGGCCATCACGCCCCGCTGCCAGCTGTGCAGCTTCAATGTTCTAACACAAACTGCTCAGAAGCTACGATGATTTTATTTCGGTTAGTTCAATAACTGTCACCCTGTATGTATGAGAAAAACTTCGTGTTACCGCCGTGAGGTGCTGCCAAAATTGGAACATTTGTATGATCTGCAGTATGTCTTCAAAATTTTCGATAAAACTCCTATTTTTCAGGTCAGTTTTTTCATTTTAAACAGCACGAGATTCTATTTGCAAATCTATGTAAATTTACAGTTCTTCACGATTATTAATATGTCCGCCTTTATTGATTCTGTGCAATAATTATAAACTGTCCTCTACATTAGAATCGGAATGATTTTCGTTTTTCAAGTGTAGAGAGAATAAGGACTGATTGTTCTCACTATATAAATAAGTTCTTCGTCCAGTTTGTCCTGTCTAGACTTATGTCTGTACTACACACAATTATATGTACTCCAGACTGGTTTAACTGGCTTATCTTGGTGAGCATTATATCCTTTCTGATAGTGTTGTTGGTATGAAAAGCTACAGCTATTGCAATTACTTTGCGCAGTGGATTTTTGCTCCGTGCGCCCTCAGCCCCACAAAGGGCACTTATACACAAAACTGTGATACATATATTTAGCAGAGGGAGCTAAACTGACCCAACGAAGCCTTATGTGCAAGCGCCACCGCATAAAATTTACTATTAGAAGGTCTTTTCCATTTCGCTTGGGGTTTACTCGATTTTCCGCGCTTTGTCAGCTCCATCTATGGACACACAAACCGTATCGGGTTGTTGTTGACAACAGGTCCGGCCAGTTTGTGAACTTGCGCCTCTTCCTGGCTGGAACGTTCTCCACAGGCAGTCAGGACGCAATTCCATCCATGCGGGCAATAAATTGAAATGCTTCCTGCGTTAAAAATATCTTGTAATTTTCTATAATTCCTTCCATTTAGAGACTCTCACCTTCCCTTTTGCTTAATACTCGTTAAGTTGGCTGGGGAATTTGGAAAGTACACTCCTGGAAATGGAAAAAAGAACACATTGACACCAGTGTGTCAGACCCACCATACTTGCTCCGGACACTGCGAGAGGGCTGTACAAGCAATGATCACACGCACGGCACAGCGGACACACCAGGAACCGCGGTGTTGGCCGTCGAATGGCGCTAGCTGCGCAGCATTTGTGCACCGCCGCCGTCAGTGTCAGCCAGTTTGCCGTGGCATACGGAGCTCCATCGCAGTCTTTAACACTGGTTGCATGGCGCGACAACGTGGACGTGAACCGTATGTGCAGTTGACGGACTTTGAGCGAGGGCGTATAGTGGGCATGCGGGAGGCCGGGTGGACGTACCGCCGAATTGCTCAACACGTGGGGCGTGAGGTCTCCACAGTACATCGATGTTGTGGCCAGTGGTCGGCGGAAGGTGCACGTGCCCGTCGACCTGGGACCGGACCGCAGCGACGCACGGATGCACGCCAAGACCGTAGGAGCCTACGCAGTGCCGTAGGGGACCGCACCGCCACTTCCCAGCAAATTAGGGACACTGTTGCTCCTGGGGTATCGGCGAGGACCATTCGCAACCGTCTCCATGAAGCTGGGCTACGGTCCCGCACACCGTTAGGCCGTCTTCCGCTCACGCCCCAACATAGTGCAGCCCGCCTCCAGTGGTGTCGCGACAAGCGTGAATGGAGGGACGAATGGAGACGTGTCGTCTTCAGCGATGAGAGTCGCTTCTGCCTTGGTGCCAATGATGGTCGTATGCGTGTTTGGCGCCGTGCAGATGAGCGCCACAATCAGGACTGCATACGACCGAGGCACACAGGGCCAACACCCGGCATCATGGTGTGGGGAGCGATCTCCTACACTGGCCGTACACCACTGGTGATCGTCGAGGGGACACTGAATAGTGCACGGTACATCCAAACCGTCATCGAACCCATCGTTCTATCATTCCTAGACCGGCAAGGGAACTTGCTGTTCCAACAGGACAATGCACGTCCGCATGTATCCCGTGCCACCCAACGTGCTCTAGAAGGTGTAAGTCAACTACCCTGGCCAGCAAGATCTCCGGATCTGTCCCCCATTGAGCATGTTTGGGACTGGATGAAGCGTCGTCTCACGCGGTCTGCACGTCCAGCACGAACGCTGGTCCAACTGAGGCGCCAGGTGGAAATGGCATGGCAAGCCGTTCCACAGGACTACATCCAGCATCTCTACGATCGTCTCCATGGGAGAATAGCAGCCTGCATTGCTACGAAAGGTGGATATACACTGTACTAGTGCCGACATTGTGCATGCTCTGTTGCCTGTGTCTATGTGCCTGTGGTTCTGTCAGTGTGATCATGTGATGTATCTGACCCCAGGAATGTGTCAATAAAGTTTCCCCTTCCTGGGACAATGAATTCACAGTGTTCTTATTTCAATTTCCAGGAGTGTAATATACACTCATGGTCAGAAAAAAAAATACAGAACACGTTACACGACTAGAGGTAGGATGTTCATATTCAGAGGACATGCACTTTAGTATGTTCTGCAGAAATGATTCGCATTTCAGTCACCTCGGTTCAGCATGTATTCTGTTGCGTACTAGACACAGTGGGCCCTGATAACTTGTCCCGCGCTTGATGACACCATTGCACGTAAGGCACAAATAGCCTCCTCTGGTACAGCCCTCACTTGGTTCCAATACTTATTTGTGGTGTTTGGGATTGAGTCACAGCACTGTGCCCGTCACTGCATCTTATCCCACACATTTTCGATTGGCAACAGGGCTGCTGATCTGGCGGGACAGGGCAAAAGGCTGACAGCCTGCGGCACCACGAAGGCACGTGTCCGTGCAGCGAAGTGTGGTCATGCATTGTATTGCTGATAATGGCGTCTAGAGTGTTGTGCAGAAAACGTATGGCTACACGTCGCAGAATGTCATTCATGCAGGTCATACGGCATGCGGCCCTGGACACGCACCAGCTATGATTTGTGGTTGTAGCCAATAGCACCCTACACCATAAGGCCTCGAGATAGCTCTGTATGTGTTACACGAAAGCAGTCTGTGATTCCGCTGCCCCTGTCTGCCGCAAATCGAAACGCGGCCTTCATTTTCAAACAAACAGAACAGGATTCGTCCGAAAATACTATCTGATGCCATTCCTGTCCCCAGTGACGTCGTTCCACACATCATTCCCGTCTAGTATGTTTCTGCTCATTCGTCAAAGGTAGGCGGAGAAGTGGACGACATGCGCGTAACCCATGCCGTAATAAACAGCGTCGGTCTGTCACCCCTCATAGTATACGATGTGTTACACTGTTGCGCCGGAGCCGAAGGCACTTTAAATCTATCCTGCAATGCCGTTTGGATGAGTTGGATGACGTGTCAATCTTCTTGGGGGGGGGGGGGGGGGGTCTGGGTCGTGCGACGCGACCCATCTCTTCCGTGAACCATTTTTTACACATACGTTGCACTGCCGGAACACTGTTCCACACGACCAGCAATTTCGCGGATGTATGTATCACATTCTCTCATACCAATAATTCGGCCTCTTTCAAAATCACTGATTTGACGATACGGTTCGCGCATGCGTCTGCAAGGCATCCTGCACATCCGCTCAAGTGACACTGCTCCAGCAGGTTTGGTTTACAGCGGTAACGAGAGCCACAGGCACTGGTAGGTGGTGTTGCATCGTGATATCGATGTTGACCTCGAATCCTTTGACCGATACGGTTCAAATGCTAATCATTTCTGCAGAACATGCTAATGTAAATGTCCTGCGAATGTGAACCCCCTATCTCTAGTCATTCAAGGTATTCTGTTTATTTTTTTTAACTTGGATGTATATAAAATGTAAAGGTTTTATTAAAACATTTTTTTTTTTTGGGGGAGGGGGGGGGGGAGATGAGGATGGAACACTAAACTCTTACACTTCCCCACTCCGCTCCAACTTCTCGACCACTTTCTTTTTCTGGCAGCGTTTATGTATTTCAGGCCACTGATGATTAACAAATTGAGGCGAAAAGCGTCTATCAGGCAGATACTGCCTTTATTCAGTTGCATACAGACCGTCCTAACCTACAGCCAGTTGCACTTCTTCCAGTTTCTCTTTTCACACGCCTGCTAAAGAGCCATCTGTGCAGTTCAGAATTGTGATCCTGGCGCGACGTGGGCGCAGGAACGCACGCACAGGTGCGCCGCGTAACGAGGTGCGTGTTTGGCAGCAAGGCTACAGGCCGGGGCGGTTCTCGGCTTTGAAGGGCGGCGCGCGAAGCCGGCCGCTGCGCAACATCGCGGCACGCGCCGCTCCAGTGGCTAATGACGCGAAAACGCGCCCACAAAAGCTGGTGGGCCCGCTCCTGCGGCTGTCGCTATTGGAACGCTAATGAGCTCCTCCGGTCGATACTGGCGCCAGGTGCGTGCACGCAACACGCAACACGCAACACACGGCGCGCACTACACGCCGCGCCTGCTGCGGCGGACAGCGGCAGCCAGGTAGGGGCACAGCCGACACGGCTCCCGTCCTCCCCCAATTACGCCTTTGTCTTCCGGTGCGACGACACGCTACTGTTTGCGTGCTCGCCATAGGTCGGGGCCACGCGAGTCGTTTTCGCAGTGTAAAGACGTGCAGCGGTGAGACGCACTGTCCCGTAGCTATGCAACTAACTGCGGAATGAAATGCGGAGAGCCAAATATCGAGTCGTTTGCCACACATCTAAAAAATGTTTTGTGTGAACGAAGCAGAGCTACATTCGTCTACGTAATTAGCTTCTCATTAAAGCTTTTACTTAAAAACCACAATACTGGGATTCACGTGTGTTCTGAGTAGAGTTCTAAAACTACCGAACGCTGCCGTAGTGTTCTGTACATAGTTCCGCGTAGTCAGCGCGTACACAACTTTCCCACTAGAGCGCGCCCCGCTAAGCACAACAGCGCAGGCGCAGCGCTCGTCCGTCTCCGCACTACGAGATGGCGCTGCCATAGAGACGGACCAAATTCTGCTTCTGCCGATCCGCGTATTAATATGTAAGGCAGCCAATGAGATTGCTGCTAACGTAGAACCTTTTCTCCTTGCGGATCACACTCGTGCAGTGATACACGAACACGCGAGGTATTATAACGAGTGTACAGACCTCCGATTAGTCAGTCTGCATTTGTCTGCACCAGTCTGTACCAGTCTGCATTTGTCTGTACCAGTCTATAGTCAAGTTTCAGTCTGCGCCCAATAAGATTACCATATTCCTGTACATAGCCATGAAGATAAATGTATAGACACTTTTGTCAAGTATCAGAGATGTATATGAGAATAAGATTAACGTACCAATACCAAAGGAACTTCAGATTGTTAATTGTAAATAGCATCCAGAACCAAGTTAAGTAATTTTTATGCTTGTTATTATTTTAATAAATGTGTGTGAAAATTAATCAAGTTCTGTTTAAAGTTGGTCACCATCAATCTGCTACTCTAAGCATGCAAGTGGCATTTCTATCGTCTGACCTAACGGCAGAAGATAAACCCGCCACTATAAGACCATGAGACATATTGCTGACACTCGCCTACTTCGTTAGAGTGACAAGTCAAATAATCTGATGATGTGTGTACTGAAGGTCTTACAGTATGCACACCACACGTAGACTATCGTAAGTAAGCCCAGACGATGCTAGTGTTCTTAGTAGCTTTGGCCATTTAAGATCATACCAGAATTCCTGTACATTAGCTGTGTTGCATACCTATCGGGCTTTACATCATAACGATCACTTTCTTTATGCATGTGATCAGTGTTTTAGTAGATCCTCCAAAAAACCGGAAGCTGTGAACCATACAGAAATTGAATGAAGATTTATAAAAGTCCAGAACCACGCAGCTGCTACATTCACAGGTTCAAATCCTGCCTCGGACATGGATGTGTGTGATGTCCTTAGGTTAGTTAGGTTTACTTAGTTCTAAGTCTAGGGGACTGATGACCTCAGATGTTGAATCCCGCTGGCCGGTGTGGCTGAGCGGTTCTAGGCGCTTCAGTCTGGAACCGCGCGACCGCTACGGTCGCAGGTTCGAATCCTACCTCAGGCATGGATGTGTGTGATGTCCTTAGGTTAGTTAGGTTTAAGTAGTTCTAAGTTCTAGGGGACTGATGACCTCAGATGTTAAGTCCCATAGTGCTCAGAGCCATTTTTTTGTTAAATCCCATACTGCTTACAGCCATTTCAATCATTTATAAAAGGGACAGTAACCTAAAGAACTGTTTTCTTCCACATAGTTATACTCTTGTTTATTACTTAAAAATAAGCAGTATTTATAACAAAATTGAAACTGCCAATGTTTAGCTCAGGTGTTATTTGAAAATTGTTGATGCGCTAAGTGTAACAGATGGATATTGTAGTAAAAATAAAGAAAATAGTACAGGTTTATCATACAGTGCTAGAACCAAAAGGTAAAATAAAAAAGACTGCAAAATAATCGCTTCAATTCTTCGGTGAACGTTTATAACACATGTCTCTGTTATTCATAAACAGCTTTAGCATTTGCCGATAATAACAGGGAACTCTTGTCCTTAATCATGATGAAGAACTTTCTATTGAGCACAAACTTACAACAGTAGTTACATATATTTTTATTTTTGTGCATGTGAACTGTACTTGCATCGAAAGTAATTCCTTTAGTTTCATAAAAGCACAGAAGTTACGTGATCAACTAATTTTTATTGCCTGTAAACTTACTGTAAGGATATGAAGTACACAATGAACTAATAATGAATGCCGTGCAACCTGATTATGTGTAAAACAACCAACCAAACAGATCAAAAACAAAGAGAAGTCGTCGGCTCGCAGTTCCTCTATTACACATTCATTTATATTTCTTGTCCTTCCAACAACACCGGTAAACATACCATTTACTGCGTCATTTATATAGTGTTCTAAAACTACCGAATCGTAGTTTTGGCAGAGCGCAGTTCTAATTCTGCGTTGTACAATCTTTCTCATTCGATTGTCAGGGAACTATCCGATAAAAAATATTGCGCTCTTCACACCTTATAGTCTTATATTGCTGCTTGATAATGAGCTGGTTTTCTATTCGTAATTGCTCATTGTTATCATGATACTCCAAAAACAAAAGAAATATGTAGAACGTCTTACGAAAAGTTTGTATTGAAAAATGCTGTCGCTGACCAATTTACGTTTGGTGCAGTTTAGGTCCTATGTTGACACGTACAAAATGTAGCAAACATATCGAAACTGTTTTTAGCACGACTGCTACGGTCGCAGGTTGGAATCCTGCCTCGGCCATGGATGTGTGTTATGTCCTTAGGTTAGTTGGGTTTAAGTAGTTCTAAGTGTAGGGGACTGATGACCTCAGATGTTAAGTCCCATAGTACTCAGAGCCATTTGAACCATTTGTTTTTAGCACTGTGTGGAGAACGACATTCCTTTCCAGTATCGAGCAAATGGGTGGTATACAGGACGAGTCACGTAACACCTCTTTTATTTCGCGAACCGTTCCAGGTATCTAAACAAGGTGTATGGCAAACGAGCATGTGCTTTGGTATGTGATAGACAGTCTTACCGGTTTAATGGACTGAGATATTGAAAAGGTTGTGATTTTTTAAATAGAATGAAACACTTTTCTTTAACGGGCATCCCAAGGCACTTGAAAACAGGAGTACAGTGATATAATGCTAGTGAATATAATGCTGAGACTGAAACTCTTTGCAAAAGAATCCGAGAAATAGTCTAAAATTGAAAGGCAAATCGGCCGGAATCGGCTATTGTGTTGTAAACACGTTCATACCGGGCTACGTCTTTGTGCCAAGCCTTTCAATTGTTTACTTGAGTGCACAACAGAACTAGCAGGAACTGTATTGTCTACTGACAGGTCATTTCTGTTTCAACATTCCCTGCATGTAGATATGTACAACCACGAGGAGAAGTTAGATATACTGCTTTTATACGGCGGGTGGTGGTATGAGATGTATCGACAGGGAATGTTGGATCTACATCTACATCTACAGGGAATGTTGGATCATGCAGAGGAGTGTCATTCGCATCTTGCATCGACATAAATCCTAGCCTTAACATCTTGCACTACTTCAGGTACACAGAGGAAGTGATTTCGAATGTTGTATACAATTTTTTTTCTGGTTTACTGTACATCGCTTGGGAGACGAAACTACATTTTTCCAACGTGTTCTTTACCGGTGAAGCAACGTTTACAAAACATAGTAATGTATATTTACGTAACTTGCACTTTGAGGCAGCTGAAAATGCCCGCTGGCATCGGCAGGTACAACAAGTACCAGCGTGAAGCGTGAACATATGGTGCAGCATCATAGAAAATTCCATTGTGGGACCTTGTAACCTATCGCTTCCTTACCGGCCTACTGCATTGCGATATAAATGATCGCGATCGCGTATGCCTAATGAAAATACACAGGGTGTCCCACTCAAACCTTCCTGATTTCAAGGACCCAGGAGAGGAAAACCACAGTAGATTCGACAGTGAAAAATGCACCAAATTGTAGAGCAACTCAAAGAATTTATATGCCCGCGCCAGAAGTGCCACGTATCGTCGCCAGGGTGCAGCTTGGTCGCATGAAGTGAAAATGGCGACTCCACAGCAGTGCGCAAGCAGTAGTGTGGTTTGCAGAAACAAAATCGTCGATTACTGTGGAAAGAAATTATCGCTGTGTGTATGAATGTGATCCACCTGATGTGAAAACAATTAAGGAATGCTATAGAAAGTTTCTGGCAACAGGAAGTGTTCTGAAATATTCTGGCAGTGCACATTACAGAGTTTCAGAAGAGACAGTGGAGGACATAAGACAAACGATTCTCAGAAGCCAAAGGAGTCAATTCGTCAAGCATCTAGGTAACGTGATGTACCTCGATCAACATTGCATCGTGAAGTTCACCAGCATCTTCGTACGTGTGCTTACAAAGTGCAAATTCTGAAATATCCGACGTCGAACGACAAACCACACCGACAACAATTTGCTGCGGATATGCTGCAGCGTATTGATATGGATGCCAGCTTCCTGGAAAGACGTTTATTCTCAGATGAGGCAACCTTTCATCTATCAGGAAGGGTTAACAGGCATAATGTTCAGATTTGGGGTTCGCGATATCTGTGCATTGTCATTGATCATGTTGGTGATAGCCCAAACCTAAATGTATGGTGTGGGCTAATGCACGACAGGATTGTTGGACCGTTCTTCTTTGTGGAACAAACAGTGAAAGGATCAGTGTATCTGGACATGTTGGAGCAGTTTGTGTACCCTCAGGTACAAGACTTGCAACCCAACATCATTTCTCAACAAGATGGAGCTCCGCCGCGTTGGTCAACGGTTGTTCTCAAGTTCCTGGATAGGAAATTTTCCAATCGTTGGATCAGGCTTGGATTACCCATTGCCTGGCCACCACTTTCACCTGACATTACGCCACTTGATTTCTTCATGTGGTGATTCGTGAAGGACCGCGTGTATGCGACCAAAGTGGACAATATTCCTACACTGTGACACCGTACCACTAATGCAATTGCAACAAGAACGGAGGAAATGTTGCAAAGAACTTGGCAAGAAATTCATTATAGACTCGATATTCTTCGTGCTACAAATGGTTCACATGTAGAGGTGTATTGATGATAAATAAATAAAATAAATTCTTTGAGGTGCTCTACAATGTGGTGCATTTTTCATTGTCGTCTACTGTGGTTTTTTTCCTGGGAGGTTTGAGTGGGACACCCTGTGAAACGACTAAGGCTATCGCTACCGAAGGAAAATAATATCAGTTAGTAGAAGGAAAGTGTACAACCGTCCCTTCTGAAAGAACAATCTATTCTACCTAACCTAAATACGGATAATAATTTTGAAATGGGTGGAATTTCATGCAGTCGCTCATGACCCACACAGGGGGGAAAAAGGTACAACGTAATATTTAATACAAAAAATATTTACTAGCAAAAAAAAAAAAAAAAAAAAAAACTAGAATGGATAGTTAAATGGTCAACAGTCGTCAAGGGCAATGAATATCCAAAATACTAAGAAAGTTAGTGGCAAAGAAAATTAAGCAAGTAATCACTGACATGGCAATCGAAGTTCGTCACCGTTTTCCAGAACACAACAGTTAAGAGAAAATAAATGAATTAGAAAGTACTGAGTTCGCAGTTACTTATTCTGAAACAGTTCTTTAAATAAATGATTTGTTCCCAGAATGAGATTTTCACTCTGCAGCAGAGTGTGCTCTGATATGAAACTTCCGCAATATCCTTTCTTTCAGGAGTGCTAGGTATGCAGAAGAGCTTCTGTAAAGTTTGGAAGGTAGGAGGCGCGGTACTGGCAGAAGTAAAGCTGTGAGGACGTAGCGTGAGTTGTGCTTGGGAATCTCAGTTGGTAGAGCACTTGCCCGCGAAAGGCAAAGGTCCCGAGTTCGAGTCTCGGTCCGGCACACGGTTTTAATCTGCCAGGAAGTTTCATATCAGCGCACACTCCGCTGTAGAGTGAAAATCTCTTTCTGGAAACATCCCCCGGGCTGTGACTAAGCCATGTCTCCGCAATATCCTTTCTTTCAGAAGCACTAGTTCTGCTAGGTTCGCAGAAGAGCTTCTGTAAAGTTTGGAAGGTAGGAGGCGAGGTACTGTCAGAAGTAAAGCTGTGACGACGGGGCGTGAGATGTGCTTGGGTAGCTCAGTTGGTAGAGCACTTGCTCGCGAAAGGCAAAGGTCTCGTGTTCGAGTCTCGGTCTGGCACACAGTTTTAATCTCCCAGGTAGTTTCAAACGATTTGTTACTTACAAAAATGACTGTCAATAACCTCAGCGGAACGTAATACAACATTTGGAAAAAAGGCAAGCAAGTTACTTTTAATTATTGAAAGACTGAATTGAATTATTGTAAGGAAATACACAGTAAGCCAGCAGATGCCACTCGCTAATCTAATCATAGAATAAATGAAATTGTCCACTCTTAGTTTGTGCTACATCTTTAATTATTAGTTTTGCCAGTGAAATATTACGTTTCTTTAATTGAAAGAAGTTAATATCCAAAATAGCAAATTATTTAAGCCTATGTTATTCAAATCAAGAATGAACAGTTACTGAGACAGAAAAATTAGATCGAAACTGGTCATTAGCGAACAATCAAAACTGGTAGTAAATAATTAATTAATTTTCATATGTTTATGACACTCGGTGGCTAAATGGAAAGAAAAGGGAACCTGGTTGGTAATAATGTCTGACGACAATGACATCACAGGTGCCTTACAAGTTTTAACCGTTTCAGGTGATTATTAAAGAATGTTAGTCATTGAAGTTTGTTAAAGTAATGCCACTGGGCAATGCCTGTACAATATTGGTTATGTTCTGTCAGTTAACAATTTTACCATGTTGTAGCTGTGTGGACGGCGAAGAATGTAGCAGAGGACAATGCTGAGCTACTGCTGCTGGTTGAGGACCACGAGTCACCTCCGGAGCCAAGGATAATTATGGAACAGGCAATAGTTACAATTGCAGCTTCCTCCGTCTGTCCACTCCAACCGTGCTCTCAATACTCGCTGGTTAATAAAGTGGGTGCGCCTGCATTGGCGCGATCATAACTGAGGGAGCACCCAGTAAGCACTTCCGCACTCTTTCAAGGCTCAAGCTGCTTTGTCTTCTCTGTACTCGCAACGGGACAAAGACCTTTCATACGTAAAGGCAGACAATGGCACAACTACTGCCATTTCACTGTCGCTTTCGCTACAGTGAAACAAAGTTCGCTAGGCGATTATCCAGCAAACTACAATATTGACATTATAATAACAGTCAATTATATACATTCACAAATAAATACACCACTACATCCATTACGTATTAAATATCGTTTCTGTAATAAAGCTTACAGATTCAGAAATAGCAGTACATTACAGCTTGTTGTTGTTGTTGTGGTCTTCACTCCTGAGACTGGTTTGATGCAGCTTTCCATGCTACTCTATCCTGTACAAGCTTCTTCATCTCCCAGTACTTACTGCAACCTACATCCTTCTGAATCTGCTTAGTATATTCACCTCTTGGTCTCCCTCTACGATTTTTACCCTCCACGCTGCCCTCCAATATTAAGCTTGTGATCCCTTGAGGCCTCAGAACATGCCCTACCAACCGGTCCCTTCTTCTTGTCAAGTTGTGCCACAAACTCCTCTTCTCCCCTATTCTATTCAATACCTCCTCATTAGTTACGTGATCTATCCATCTAATATTCAGCATTCTTCTGTAGCACCACATTTCGAAAGCTTCTATTCTCTTCTTGTCAAAACTATTTATCGTCCATGTTTCACTTCCATACATGGCTACACTCCATACAAATACTTTCAGAAACGACTTCCTGACACTTAAATCTATACTCGATGTTAACAAATTTCTCTTCTTCAGAAACGCTTTCCTTGTCATTGCCAGTCTACATTTTATATCCTCTCTCCTTCGGCCATCATCAGTAATTTGTCTCCCCAAATAGCAAAACTCCTTTACTACTTTAAGTGTCTCTTTTCCTAATCTAATTCCCTCAGCATCAGCCGACTTAATTCGACTACATTCCATTATCCTCGTTTTGCTTTTGTTGATGTTCATCTTATATCCTCCTTTCAAGACACTGTCCATTCCGTTCAACTGCTCTTCCAAGTCCTTTGCTGTGTCTGACAGAATTACAATGTCATCGGCGAACCTGAAAGTTTTTATTTTTTACAGCTTATCAACAGATATTAAACGGCGAAAAATTTTGGATGCTGCAGAAGGTGTTTTTATTGCATTTTCGGTGTTACATCCTTATTTCATCGCAGTAATTTTGAACAGAAATACGTATGCACACTTTCTTACGAACATTATATCTGGCCTTCTAGAAGAGGTACTACGGGTAATCGACAGTATATGTGATTCCAACACTGCAGTTCCCCAGCTCACTCTTCCAGTGTGGCAACGCAAGTACTGAATGAACAGTTTTCTAACCGTTGGATGGAACGGAATTTTTCGTTATCTATCACTCTATGCAGTGTCATAATTTTTCAAGAATGCACTTTTCGTGCATTGTTGTTACATTATCATATCAACGATAAGGGAAATGTAAGCGTTTCTGAGTACTTATCACTGTTGAGGAATCTCTGAATAATATTACGTAACGAGTTTGAGGAAACTAATTCCCTCATTATGTTGTAATCCGACTGATTATTTAGCCAGAAATAGTGCTATAATAATGAAGAAGTGAAATGGGAAACCTGTCAACAGATTTTCTTTCTGCGATAGCATGAAGTGATTGCACAGCAGACTGGATGCCACGCCGTATCTTTCTTATTTCGATCTTCGTATTCCACGGTCCTTTTATCCCAAACACACAGCCTCTTCTGCACCTCGATTATAAGAATGTCCGTGACAGTTTTCTCTGTGTCTAGAAGACATTTTGTGGTAGTCACTATGTAGTGACCCACTCGCAGCGGAACCTGTCAACTGGCAACTCTGTTCCCAGTACTGACCGCCTTCAGCTGGTCCTTCTTCGCATACCTGCCACATTGCCCTTGTGAACGGCCCAATTGATTCTCGTGGCCTGTAGCACTGCGGCTGCCGCCGCAATATTTCCGTCTCTCTGCCGGCAATGCAGCTAGCACGCGGCGAAATTACACAGCACCAGATGTTCCACATTTTATGGACTGCTGTGTCTATCCCGTGTGCAATAGCGGCACGTCCATTTCCCGCGCAGTTGAAGTTTCTCAAATATTCCGCTCTGGGGTAAGAGAGAAGAACAGCCGCTGATTGGGTATGATTATCTTTATTTATTTAGCCAGACCAGTTTATGACCTTTAGATCATCTCTTACGTCAAACGAGGGTTTTACGCACACAATTTTTCTGTCATAGGATCGACATTAATTTTAATCTTAGAAATAGTAATAAAATGACCAATATTACTAAATGAATAACCCGGCTCATGGTTCATACTACCAAGTCCTAGCTACATGTTGCCTATATAAACTTCTCCAGGGGCAACAAAAATTTGATTTTTAGTATTTCATACAATAGCTGACCGAATTTTAAAAATTTAAAATCCTGTCACAATCTAGCTATTGAGAAGTGTAATCTTATGTTAAAGTTTTAACAAAATAAGGCAAGAATTATGGCCCGAAACTGCATACATGTCTTGGGACAGCGAAGCTCATAGCGTGCAGATTACTCAGAATATTTCAGAGTGGGGGTTCTTAGCGACTTCCAACAAACTTTACACATAATTTCAAACCTCAACGAAACTCTAGCTCGCTGACAACACCCCAAAAAATGATGACAGAAAAGAAACTTTATCACTAGCTAAATTTTCGCTGTCCATACAGTAAAACATCATCAGGCATGACATTATAATTTATTACTTCTTCAGTACTAACTCTATTCACAACACATTTTGTAGACAGTACTCACATATACCACTGAAAGTTTCTGCAAAATTATGTCATTGTAAGACACATAGTTCAGAAGACGCAATGTCATAAACATTGAGATATTTGAAAAACTAGCTTTTGCATGCCAATTACCCAGACTGCAGTCATCTTGTGTTCCATACTAAGAATATTTAGTGATTTACGATGAACTTTAAACGTAATTTGAAACCTCTTCCAAACTTTTTCTCGCTTACATGTTTAACGCCTAGTATTTAACACATAAACTCATTTGTAAGGTAATCAGAAGTCTCATTTTGTTTTATAGATGGGAGTTCGATTCTTTAAGGAATCGGGGCTTCATTGGTAATAACAAAAAACTCATCTAAATGTATCTAATGTCAATGTGAATGACTTTGAAAAGATATTGTTAATACTACTGGCACATCTACTACTACTACTACTACTACTACTATGTAATTTGATCCTTTTCCAAACTTTTTCTCGCTTACATGTTTAACGCCTAATATTTAACACATTAACTCATTTGTAAGGTAATAAGAAGTCTGATTTTGTTTTATATACGGGAGTTCGATTCTTTAAGGAATCGGGGCTTTACCAGTAATAATAAAAAACTCATTTAAATGTGTCTAATGACAATGTGAATGACTTCGAAAAAATAGTGCTAATACTACTGGCACATCTACTACTACGACTTTTGATGCTTGTTGGCTACATGTTTGCTGCTAATAATAAAGGGGATAGTAGTGAAAGGATAAAACATCACAGAGATCGACTAGTTTTCAGGAGTATAGTTAAGTTTTGCATAACTTATTGACAAAATAAAGTAGAGCATACGATCGGAGTAGGAAACTGATCAAAGTTCATGCTCTTTTGTTTGGATTCATGCGGTAACCTAGCATCTGCCAAAAAATGTTGTTGACACTACATAGTTCCCAACAAGTGGAAACGGTCGCTACACAGTATAGCATTATCCTCCTGGGAACCGTGGTACAGTATACTGAACTTCAAATTTAAAAAATTATCCGCCAGATGGCAGCATGACATAGTTTTTCTTTCCTTGCTCAACAGTTGCTGCTGGCATCTAGATAGCATTTTGTGAACTTGAACCTGATCTTCCGTTCACAGTGTCTCTCTAAACCATCATTTTAGAAAATAGCAGCAACCAATTCGCTCTGTGAAAGAAACATCATTCGAGGTAAGTGTGAAGTTTAATTTAACGCTTTAGTTATAGCACATATAACAAAGCTAGACTTTTTTTTATATGTCTGAGGGGTACTTTAAGAAGAAAAGAATAATTTTGTGTTCCGTCTTACTTGAGGTAATGGACCTTCACTATCGAGAGGTTCAGTATCCTCTACTTTGGGATTCAGCTTAACTGATCTCATTAGTAAAAGTTTACATTAGTGTTTTATATGCAAAAATTATTTGCTTAGTTTATGAAACGGTATATTCATCAATAATGTGTTACTAATATTGTTAATAATCGTAATAGTGACCATTACATTATAATATGTAAATATAATAGTGGTAATTTCTTTTATTTCAGAGGATGGAATTTTACCAATCTGGAGAAATTGCTAGAACACTGTGATGAGTCTGAAGGAGATATTTCTGATGGCGATGGTGTTTCAGGAAATGGTAACACCAGCACAATGGTGACTCCGCCACTGCTACAGAATGTAAATGAAAACGAATCTGACAGCGGAGAAACAGAGGAGGAATCTGAGGTAACATATTCGTAGAAGTGCAATTAAACAATAATTTCACTGTCCCAAGATTTTGCAAAAATTCTCAAAGATTTTCCCCTTTCTGCAATAAGTGCTAATGTATGAAGAGATAACAAAGAATCAGTATGTATTCAAATGAATGAAATTAATCTATTTTAAATTGTACTTCCTCTTCCGATTGCAGCGAGGTGCCACTGGCAAAGAAGATCTTTCAACCCATCTTCAGTAACAATTTCCCAACCAACACTGCCTCCAACAGACACTAACAACTAAAACTACATTGATTATTTTAGACAGTACCTGGACGATGACATATTGCAACTAATAGTTGAGAAAACTTGTCATACTTACATTAAAGTGTATGGAACGCCTTGGGTTTACATTGGACTGAACTGAAGATGTTTATTGGCATATGCCTGATCATGAGCTGATTACAATATCCTATTACCCGTATGTATTGGGATAACCGATGGAAAATACCTTCATGAGCGATAACATTCCCAGGAACAGATTCTTCGTAATTAGGATCAGTTTGAAAGTTGTGTTCGATGATGATGTCAAAGAAGAAGAAAGAAAAAAGATCAGGCTATTAAAATTACGGCAACTGTTCATAAAAATTAGAGAAGTGTGTTTGAAGCAAGAAAAAGAGGCAGATGTGACAGTAGATGAAATGATGGTACCACTTTCTGCTACAAGTAGTCTGAAGCACTGCTGCCCATACAAGCCAAATCCTGTTGGTCTGAACGTGTTTGCTCTAGCAAATCCCAATGGACTTTTGATAGACTTTATATTTTATCAGAGGAAGACCACATATCCTGATTATACTAACCAAGGATTTGGCTTAGGTGATTCGGCTGTAATAGAGTTGACCGAAAGTCTTACCCCCAGACATTCAATCTATCATGACAGATTTTTCACCAGTCTGAAGCTGGTACCTGAGCTTCTGAAAAGACGTTTCACTGGTACTATCCATAAAAACTGGATATCCAAACAGGCAAGACTGGAAATTGACAAGGAGCTTACTAACGAAGGCAGAGGGTCGTCAGATATGCTTGTCCATTATGATGGAAATATGTGTTTAATTAAATGGATGGATAGAAAGAGTGTAATGGAGATGTCTGTTGCCCATGGTGTGGAAAAAGCAGACAAGTGCTTATGGTACAGCAAAAAGGATAAGACTCAGATTGAAGTCACGATACCAATGGCCATCCGAGCATACAATGCTAAAATGGGGGGAGTGGACCTCTTCGATAGAATGCTCTCATACTGTCCCATGAGAGCCAGAACCAAGAAATGGACTATTAGAACTACATTTCATTTGATCGACATGTCAGTAGTTAATTCTTGGATACAACTAAGAATGGACTAAATTAAAATATTCCTCAACTTAGAAAGTACGAACTTATGCTCGGAGAAACACTTCTGTATAGTGATATCGAGGAAGTAACAAACAATGCAGAAGACAGTGAAGAGGAAGAACAGCCAAGTACAAAACGAAGAAAAGTGCCTGTTCCGCTTCCTCACAAAATGTTAGAAAATAAAAAACTGCACCCATGCCAGCAGTTTTTGGTGTTAAAGACTGGCAAAAATGTAGAACAGGCTGCAGAGAAAGAAAAAGAACACAATGTACAGCTTGTAACATTTTCCTGTGCTTTACAGTGAAAAGAAACTGTTTTAAAACGTTTCATGAAAAATGAACTCTAATGACTGTGTTATACATTTTATTTACTATGTATGTTACATTTTTTAATTACAGTAAAATGTGTTTTTGAACATGTATTGTAATCCCTTTTATTACTTTCAATAAATATGTTTGAATAATATTACAATTGTTTATTTAGGATGTTATTAGTGAATTTATATATACCTTCCACTGTACAGAGTCCTAAAGTACAGTATACTGTACCCATCATTTCATGAAAACTGTTAGTAAAAATTTTTTTAAGCATTTTCCAAGTAGTTTTAGGCCTAAGGCAACACACAAATTACAATATCGCTTATAATTTTTACAAAATTGTGTCTGGGTCGCAGGTGGTTAAGTAATGTGAGAAGTCTGCGCCCATGTTTATGTTGCCCCAGCTGTTGGACTATGAAAAGAGTAGAGTGGGGGATCGCGCTTTCAGGACCTTGTTGTAGTGTATTCGTTTAAATTACTATTCTTTATGAGAGGCTGTGGATTCGATATGTTCGCTGTGTATGCAGATAGATTGCAGTTTGATGAGTTCAGATCAATGCAGCTTAACTTGTGCCATAGAGGAGTTTAACGTCTGATATTCTATCTTCCTCATCGTAAGAATGTCCTATACTATCGTTTATTGTTTATAAATTATCTTTCCATTGTGAATGTCTGTAGATGTTACAAACGTAGAATTCCTTCCAAAAACCATTTAGCTTTATGCCGAATGAATCGTTAAATTTAGACTCATCTTAAACTTTGATTAATGCTGCGTATTTTGCCTCAGTCCTTGTATTGTTATAAGTTAATTGATGCCACGTGAAGTTGCTCCCTGTGAAACTTCCTGGTAGATTAGAAGCGTGTGCAGTGCCTGGACTCGAATTCGTGACCTTTGCCTTTTGGAGGAGAGCGTTCTACCGGCTTTTTTTCCTTCATTTTGTTCGGCATTGCTCGTTGCGTTTGGTCTGGGCGGACGTCACAGGACATCCATTCCAGTTGATCGTTGATTCCTTTACTCAGTTTTTTTTTATTACAAAGAGCTGCTCGCCCTCTGACCGAACACGCTGAGCTACCGTGCCGGCGTCTGACAGCTACACAAACACGAGATTCAGGATCCATCCTCACGGCTTTACGTCTGCCAGTACCTCGTCTCCTACCTTCCAAACTTCACAGAAGCTCTCCTGCGAACCTTGCAGACCAGAGCACAAGGGACGCTACTACACAGGCACATTCAGACGCCAGGCATCTCTCAGTTCCGATCAGTCGCCTCCCCTATGGCGCTCGCTATTCCGGACCACTTTCTGCTTCCGCGCCACGTGCATCGGTACGTCGTATTCGTCCGCCACTGGGGTTGCCAGCCGCTGAGAGAGCGATGTCAGTCAGGTATCACTTTGCTTCCGCTTAGTACTGGTGGGGATGAAACCCTTCCACTGACAGGCAGAAAAGACGATGTGCCACATACTCTTTCTCAGATCAGTGCCTCCATCCAGCTCAGTTCAATTCCTGCAGCGCAGCCGTTCCTACTCCGCCAGCAATCTCGCTACATAGGACAGTTCCATGAGTTCCGTTCAGAAGACAACAGTTCCGACTTAGCAGCAGCTGTGTGCAAAGTACTGGGTCAAATGAGTATCTGCATAAATACTTTCAGTCATAGTGACAAGATCATCGACTGCCAAGCGACAGCAAAGCCATTTAGATTTCATTATATTACATATAGACATCAAGTGTCGCACATCAGATTGTTACCAGAAGTTAAGTAAAGTTTGTATCACAGCTGTAAACAAATGTTATTTCTTATTGTGCTGCCACATTTCTGTTCTACTGCCGCCCTGTCATGCAAATGAATGTTTTGATTGTACTAACATGCAAACTGCCACCCATTTTGTTGAATAATAATAGATATCCTTTTCTGCTACCTTAGATGTTTGGGCTAGGTTGACAGCAACATTCAGTTACAACATCTCAACGACATCCAAACAATACTGGTGCATTATTTCAAACTTTTCAAAACCTACTCTAAAGACTCTGTAGACGAGGAGAGCTCATAAAATCGCAATGTGTGTGGCCCATGATTCGCGCAATCTTCCTCTACTCGACCGTAATGGGGATGAATGATCATGAAGACGGCACAACAACACCCAGTCATCTCGAGGCAGGTGAAAATCCCTAACCCCACCGGGAATCGAACCCCAACCCCGTGCTCGGGAAGCGAGAACGCTACAGCGAGACCACGAACTGCGGACCACGAAGACGACTACCTCACCAATATGTTGTCAGCGGCGTACGTTGGCCCCACATAATGCCATCCCAAAACATCAGTTAACCTCCACCTTGCTGCACTCGCTGGACAGTGTGTCTAAGGCGTTCAGCCTGACCGAGTTGCCTCCAAACACGTCTCCGACGATTGTCTGGTTGAAGGCATATGCGACACTCATCGGTGAGAACGTGATGCCAGTCCTGAGCGGTCCATTCGGCGTATTGTTGGGCCCATCCGTACCGCGATGCATGGCGTCGTGTTTGCTACGATGGGCCTCGCCATGGACGTCGGGAATGAAGTTGCACATCATGCAGCCTATTGCGCACATGAGCCGTGTACCTCCTTCCTGGTGGAATGACTAGAACTGATCGGCTGTCGGACCCCCTCCGTCTAATAGGCGCTGCTCATGCTTTGGGCGAGATTAGTGATATTTCTGAACAGTCAAAGGGACTGTGTCTGAGATACAATATCCACAGTCAACGTCTATCTTCAGGAGTTCTGGAAACCGAGGCGATGCGAAACTTTTTTTGATGTGTGTACATTCGTGTTAACAAAACTATCTTTTGAGAAACGCTTCATATTATAATCACTCTCCTAACTTCTTCAGCGTTGCCTCATTTAATTTAACTGCACTGTATTATCATTGAATCTTACAACTCCATTTCAAGATAGTATCCATTCTACTCAACTGATTTTCCAATCTCTTTGTCACCTCTTACAGAATTTCCATGTAATCGGTAGACCTCAAAGTTTTTATTTCAACACCCTGAACTTTATTCCGTTACGTTTCCTAATGGTACGTTATACCGATTGAACAGAGTCAGAGATAGGATGCAACCCATTTTCACTCTCTTCTCAGCTACTGCTTCCCTGCCCTGTTCTTACAGTTACTACATCTACATCTACATTTATACTCCGCAAGCCACCCAACGGTGTGTGGCGGAGGGCACTTTAATTGCCACTGTCATTACCTCCCTTTCCTGTTCCAGTCGCGTATGGTTCGCGGGAAGAACGACTGTCTGAAAGCCTCCGTGCGCGCTCTAATCTCTCTAATTTTACATTCGTGATCTCCTCGGGAGGTATAAGTAGGGGGAAGCAATATATTCGATACCTCATCCAGAAACGCACCCTCTCGAAACCTGGCGAGCAAGCTACACCGCGATGCAGAGCGCCTCTCTTGCAGAGTCTGCCACTTGAGTTTGTTAAACATCTCCGTAACGCTATCACGGTTACCAAATAACCCTGTGACGAAACGCGCCGCTCTTCTTTGGATCTTCTCTATCTCCTCCGTAAACCCGATCTGGTACGGATCCCACACTGATGAGCAATACTCAAGTATAGGTCGAACGAGTGTTTTGTAAGCCACCTCCTTTGATGATAGACTACATTTTCTAAGGACTCTCCCAATGAATCTCAACCTGGTACCCGCCTTACCAACAATTAATTTTATATGATCATTCCACTTCAAATCGTTCCGCACGCATACTCCCAGATATCTTATAGAAGTAACTGCTACCAGTGTTTGTTCCGCTATCATATAATCATACAATAAAGGATCCTTCTTTCTATGTATTCCCAATACATTACATTTGTCTATGTTAAGGGTCAGTTGCCACTCCCTGCACCAAGTGCCTATTCGCTGCAGATCTTCCTGCATTTCGCTACAATTTTCTAATTCTGCAAGTTCTCTGTATACTACAGCATCATCCGCGAAAAGCCGCATGGGACTTCCGACACTATCTACTAGGTCATTTATATATATTGTGAAAAGCAATGGTCCCATAACACTCCTCTGTGGCACGCCAGAGGTTACTTTAACGTCTGTAGACGTCTCTCCATTGATAACAACATGCTGTGTTCTGTTTGCTAAAAACTCTTCAATCCAGCCACACAGCTGGTCTGATATTCCGTAGGCTCTTACTTTGTTTATCAGGCGACAGTGCGGAACTGTATCGAACGCCTTCCGGAAGTCAAGAAAAATAGCATCTACCTGGGAGCCTGTATCTAATATTTTCTGAGTCTCATGAACAAATAAAGCGAGTTGGGTCTCACACGATCGCTGTTTCCGGAATCCATGTTGGTTCCTACATAGTAGATTCTGGGTTTCCAAAAACGACATGATATTCGAGCAAAAAACATGTTCTAAAATTCTACAACAGATCGACGTCAGAGATATAGGTCTATAGTTTTGCGCATCTGCTTGACGACCCTTCTTGAAGACTGGGACTACCTGTGCTCTTTTCCAATCATTTGGAACCTTCCGTTCCTCTAGAGACTTGCGGTACACGGCTGTTAGAAGGGGGGCAAGTTCTTTCGCGTACTCTGTGTAGAATCGAATTGGTATCCCGTCAGGTCCAGTGGACTTTCCTCTGTTGAGTGATTCCAGTTGCTTTTCTATTCCTTGGACACTTATTTCGATGTCAGCCATTTTTACGTTTGTGCGAGGATTCAGAGAAGGAACTGCAGTGCGGTCTTCCTCTGTGAAACAGCTTTGGAAAAAGGTGTTTAGCCGTTATGCAGAGACTGTACTACGTACTTAATAATAACTGAAATTTATAATTGCACCCTTCTGGTGCTACGCAATCCATATTTCTGAATACTGACACAACAAGTTGTTTAAGATAGAGATTTCAAGCGTTATTGCTTCTATTGGCTACTTTACGTGTTATGTTTCTAATACTCAGATCAGTTACGTAATGCACTCACTGGACCACACTGCTCGAGCACTGACAGTGTTACTGCTTGTGCTTGATGTCATTTGGTATGTTTTTGTATGTGATAAGTATGGTCAGCAAGACCGGACATTTCGGTGTATTTTCATTCACCGCTTTTTGTTTTCTCACAAGTGAGATGATCGGCTAGCAAAATATGTATGATGGATGATCAGTAAAGGATTTGGTCGAGAAAGACGAGAGGACAATATCGATAACTAGACAAATATCTCCAAGACTTCCACAATCGGCTGGCATCAACCATAGAGGATCTTTTCAAGTGATTGTTGACATGATGTGCTTTTTTCAGACTTATCGGTTGTATTTAAGATTTGAAGATGGCCATTCTGGCAGAACACAGCTTGTTTTTAAGACACACAAACTTGTGTCTAGCTATTATAGCCAAACGAGGCAATTAATTGCTTCAATAATGAACAGGGTGTCGTAAAGCTCCTGCTGTCAGAATTATACAAATGGTACAGGATCCTCTATGAGTGTTTTAAAAAAATGGAACTAACTGTTCGACATGAATAACTTAAATGTTTGACGTGAACAACTTACACATGGCAATAATAACTTGAGAAATTGTTTGGACAAACCGCCAATCTCAAAGCGTGCATTACGTGAGTGCACAAAATTTCACTCTCCCTTAAATATTCCTGTTGTCTGTTGAATAATGTGACAGGTAACCAACATTGTCTTTCAGTTTCATTCAACAGAGATTTCATGTAGCGCCACAGAAAAAAACATTCGGATTAGAGTACGAAACTTCGATCAGGTTGAACATGTGACACGACTTTCCGTGGAGCACACTCATGACGACAGCGCTGAGATGCTCACGGACAACAGTATCAAAATGGGGTTGTGCATCGCGTTGAAACCAAATCCCCTCTGGAAAAAAAGTGGAGGTGCAGACTCCACTGCCTGAATGAACACCAGAAACGAAGTCCGTTCAATTGCCATGACTCCAAATAACGTCCTGTTGTTGAAAAGCATGTGGAAGGAAGGAAGGAAAGAAGCAAGATCATTGTTTAAAACACCTTTGATATGATGAATATAAACTGTAGGAAGTTCAGGGTGAACTGGAATCTCCGCTTGTTGGTTGCTGATGCTGTAGTGTGCGGGAAAGTGTTGTCTTTGTGGTGACTGTACGAGGACTTGGGATGACTTGGACAGAATTTCTAATCGGTGTACGAAGGCAGCTTTCTTTAAATATGAGAAAGTATAAGGTGATACAGATAAGTGAGAAAAACAACCCTGAAATGTTCGAATGCAGGGTTAGTGATGTGTTGCTTCACAGGTTCACGTCGATTGAATATCTAGACTTAATACTGCAAAGCGAAATGAAGTAGAACGGGCGTATAAGGCCTGATGCAACGAAGACGAATAGTCGACTTCAGTTTATTGGGAAAAGTCTAGGGGAGTGTGGATCTACAAAAGAGATCTACAAAACTCTTGTGCGTCTCATTCTCGAGTACTGTTATAGTGTCTGGGATTCATCCCAGGTCAGATGAAAAGAACACATCGCGATAATTCAGAGGTGTGTAGCTAGATTTGTTACCGGTAGATTCGATCAACACGCAATATTACTAAAATGCTCCGTCAAATCAAATAAACCGTGGAGGATATCAATTGTTCTTTTCGCTAACGAATATTGAGATAATTTAGAGAAATAGCATTGGCGAGAGACTGCAGTAAAATTTTAATGTCATCTTTGACATGGAAAAAATACTTTTTAATATAATAAATAATTTGAGATTGAAATGGAAATAAAATTTTGTTGTTTAAAGGAAAATTTAAAAAGATAATAGTATACAGGAGAAATTTGCGTTCACCGACTGGGAACACGGCCCGCCACCACAGGTTATTGAATGCGCCGTTAATGACAATCAGTTTTGCCGTGCTGTATTTCTGTGTTGTGTTATTAAGTGTGTGTGAAACGTGGTCGATAATATCGTCCACGGATTTTCCATTTCTGAAGCCGAATTCGTGCTGGCTCATGCCCATGGCACCTGAGAGCTCTGTGGGTTTGCAAACGCTTACGCAGTATCTTCTCTTGAATCTTTGCTCGGACGTTTATTAGGCATATAGGTCTGTACGACTTTGGACCTGAAGGTTCCCTGTCTGCTGATTTCTTAATAATAACAGCTTTGGAGGTTTTCCATACTATAGGTACTCCACCCAGCCTTAAGGCTGGGTGATCTGCGGTGCTGAATCTTCGGTATTTCCGAGTGGATAACATGTGGTCCAGGTGCTTCCTTGTTTTTGAGCTCCGAGATTGCTATCGCAACGTCCTCTTTCGCAAAAGGACAGGTGATAGTGGCAGTGGTTTATGGTGCGTGTAGTTCTTCTCTTAGCACTGTGTGATATTGTGTGTTTGTATCGATGACGTCGGGAGCAGTTTATACAGCATAAAACCCTATTCTTCCATCTCCTCGTCATCGTGCCGTCATCCTGCCGTAGCGTTCCCAGAGTATGGGGTTTTTTGTTTTCTCTGTCAGTATGTTGCAAATCGTTGCCAGTTTCTTTACATGTGTTGTATTGGGTCTTTCTGTATACGTATTGTGCTTGGCTAAATGCCTCAAATTTTATGCGTCTCTGTTTGTCTAGTATCGTCCTTTAATATAATTTTCGTTTGCGTCTGGCCTCTTGTTTGAGTTGAATAATAATAATAATGGTAATGACAGCAATGTTATTTTTAGGAGTGTTTTCCTGCGTCTCCCGCAGTTGTGTTACAAACGGTCTGGAGAGATGGCAGCCCGCAGTACACGCCTGTGTTGCTTAACGTTGGTCCCTAGGCGGATACAGTAAGACAAATCAGGGCTCACACGAAAGGATACATATCAGGACCAGCCACGGCATGCCAAGCTACACACGTATAGGGTGTGTGGATGGCGTGTGGGCGAAGGCCCGACCTGTCTCGCTTTTGCTTGGTCCTTCTCGGAAATACCCGAGACAGCACAACATTTCATTGAATACTGCGGTGTGGTATTTTTCGGGCGGCTCTTTCTTCAGTTCGGCAGAATCGTGGTTTGCTATTTGTTCGTGGCATGAAGGACATCCACAGGACAATGGCTGTTTGCACAAAAAGAGGCAGTTTAGTGATCTATGGGAATGACAGAAGAGAGGTATAGGAATTCTGAATATAGATTACGCAGCCACGTAAGCGACGGGTACTGCAAATTTCCTGTGGGAAGACATTACAATACCATACAGAAAGAGCACAAAATTACAACGATCGACAGACGGGATTCATAGTTCTGTTCATCAAGAAGCTTTCTGAGCTAAATTTCCAGACGTCGATTACGTCAAAAATTAATGGTTTAAATACGAGGGGCGTCCAGAAAGTAAGTTCCGATCGGTCGCGAAATGGAAACAACTATGAAAATCCGATAAAGCTTTCAACAGATGTGTTGGGCAATGTCTCTAGTATGACCCCAGATAGCATCACGTCTCTCTTCTCACTTCTGAGCTCACAGTGAGCGCGAAAAGATGTCTAGAAAATAGTGTCTCCCGCCAAGTACGAGGGCCTGGTGAGAAATTTCGCCTGAAGCTATGCAGCCAACATTACATAACTGTCGTGCTGTTTATTCTTCAAGACAATTCTCAGCCGCTTTCTGCAGGAGCAATGAAGAAGCTCCTGCATCGTGTTCAATTGGAAATGTTTGATTACCCACAATACAGCCCGTAATTGTCTCCCTCTGAGATTCATCTCTGGTCACATGAACCGCTGTCTATAAAGACAACGTTTTGGCACAGACAACGAGCTGTAGGCCAGCGTGGAGCATTGGCGAAAAGCACTGGCGGCTGCCTCCTATGATGAGGGTATTGAAAAGTTGGTACAACGCTACGACATATGACTAAGTCAGAACGGCGACTACGTGGGGAAGTAGCTGTAAGGTGTAGCTAACTGTTACAAAACATTTCTGATATTCACTATGGTTTCCATTTCGCGATCAATCGGAACTTATTTTCTGGACAGGCCTCGTAGTAAAATTGCTGAAGTCGTGTGCATTACTCGTATTCCAGTGTCAATTGTAACAGTTTTAGATGGAGACTTTATATATTACTGCAAGGTACTTTTGTTATGTTAAGGGGCATGCCTGAAACGATTTTTCGAACTAAAGCTCGCTACAGGAATTTATGAAGCAAAACGGAGAGCAGCAACGACAATTAGAACATCCAGAATGGATTGCAGACCTCGCATTTTAAGTGGACTCGACTGCACGCTGCCCACACTAAAGGTGCGATTCCGAACACGACCGCAGACTGCACCGACCGGCTGCAGGCGGCACCACTGGTTGCCATTGTTTACAATGTGAGGCGTGCTGGACGCGGCGGCGGCGTCGTCTGCTTCGGCGGCAGACCGCACATCCGGTCAGGCACCGGTAGTGCCGCTGCCATCGAACCGTATAGCGACCGGAGACTGCTTTTACTGCCCGAATATACCCACATTTGTGCCTGGCAAACATTTTGGTGGAGGTATATTAAACTCCTTCTGCTATTTTTTTGCCCATAGCCGATTTCTGAAATATGCCGTTGTCAGACTCTTTTCCATAAGCGCCGACATCAACGCTAATGAATTTACAGTTTGCGTCCACAATAGCCAGCAGAACAATTGGAAAATATCTTTGTAATTAAAAAACAGACATCCACTTTTCTCTGGTTCCCTTATGCCAACATATTTTCCATCTATAGCACCTACACAATTAGGTATATTGCATTTAAGCCAAAATTCTTCTTCAATACGTCTGAAATCTGATTCAGTAGAAGGTGGCATCAACATGGGCAGCAGCCTTATTCTCAATATCTTCAAAACATTTCTAACAACTCTTGATATGTAGGATGGTCATATACGATAGGCAAATGATAAAGACCGGTAACTTTCGCCTGTGGCCAAGAATCTGAAACAAACGAAAACATACGGCTAATATAATTTCCATTTACAGGTTATGACTGTAAGCAGAAGTGGAAATTTTTAAGGGACGGTTACCAGAGGTTCAAGAAGAAAAGCAAATTAGGAATGGGTTCTGCTGCCTCAAAAAATTCAAAAAGACACGAACAGCTATCGTTCCTTGACACTGTTGCACAACACAGATCTGGAGGAACAAATATTACATTGACATCATCACAGACAACAATACAAGAAAGCCAAGAAGACAGTGGAGATCGAACTCGTCAACTGGACCTTTTGGCATCACAGGAAGAAGATAGGCAGAAACCCATACAATAGGAAATAGTGGTGAAACGTCTGTGGTATCAAACGATGAACGTTATGTGCCAGCACGGAAAAGAAAACGCAGTAAAGTTCGTAGTAATGATGATACAATATTAAAAATGTGGAAAGAAAGGGACGAAATTAGGCAAAATTTACTAAAAACGTTTATGGAACACAAAGATGATGATATTGACTTATTTTTCCGTCACATCAGCACAGTTGTAAGGAGTTTACCTCCAGTTTATAAGACAGAAGCCAAAAGAAAAATCAGTATGATCGTTTCTGATTATGAAATAATGGCTGCACAGTGCAACACACATCAGCCAAGTGATAACAGCAGCCCTTCAACCTCCACAACTCTCTCACAAAGTCTCGGAACTGCAGCACAATCTAATAATGTATAAGATTTTGAGAACTTACCTCAGCGTCAAATATAATTTTTCTTCTGCACTTATTGCGTTTCTTAGGCACTGTGGCATTATGACATCTTTAATAAAACTGAGCACGAAATTAAACTGTCTTTTATTTAAACGACAGTAGCTCCTTAAGATATTTTCATCACCTAACAAATGTCTTTTAATCAGTGCTGTGTAACTACCTTCTGCAGTTCTACTTTTATATGAAGGCATTACCTGCTTTCATCTTTTCCTGGAATGCAACAATAAAATGTCATCGTATTCCTCTTCCAACAACAGCGCAATAACAGCGGTGGTGTTAACAGACATCTCGCCTCGCGCAGTTGTTCCGGCAACTGCATAGCTTGTCTGTCGCTGCGTTCCGCAACGCACCGACTGCAGGCGGTAGCGTTGCATCTGTCTTCTGCAGCCGCTGTCTGTCGCTGTCGCCGTGTTCGGAATCGCACCTTAAGACATTACAAGTGAGAAACAACTTTTTATGATTTGATGGGGATGCATGAAAAAAATCGCGTTGTGGAAGGGCACATATTCTGTCAAACACTATCCAGTTCCTAAAGTTCACTGGCTCTAAAGAAAACGCGAGGTATGAAGGAATAATTGTGGCCTTGAAAGTATAGTTTTCCTAAACGTTTTGAAGACACTGCCAATCTTACACCTGCTTTAGAGACCATTTGCCATTTCAGCTGAAAACACCCCTGTGCTTGAGCAGATGCAACTGACTGGTCTGAAAGATGTTTCCCATTTTAAAGACAAATCCCTTTAACATTAAAACTCTCCAAGCCGCCTGCATTGCTTTCCTCAGGTAGAGCTTCTATGCCTCCATAATGAGGGTGCAAAAGTGGTACAATATTTCGATCAACACTTGTGTATGATTGCAGAAGACCTTTTTCCGACTATGAAACTATGTAAGTCACGATTACGTGGCAGCCTGCGTTCGAAAATTGGTGAAATGGACTGCGTCTGTCCGTATACCGACAGTTTGTACCAGATAAAAATTATGTCGTCATCACGCCAAACATTATTAAACATTACCAAAAGCTTGTGTGTTTTTTTGTCTTCTGCTTTTGAGATGGCGTTAGCAATTGTATACAGTTTTGTCCACGTATCTGCTTCTTCGTGTGAATCGTGAAGTATAAAATCAAGTCGTATGTAGTGCAACTGCATGGCCATTTAAATGCGGGAACTTCGCAGTTTCCCTTCTTCCCCCTCCTCACACTCAGACAGCATGGCGTGGTTATGAGGGGAATATGCAGCCAGGCTGAGCGATATGGCATTTGTGCCAGAACGTGGCTCACGAGCCGAATTCATGGTCACCCCTGATACAGATAGACATGTTTCCTCACCCATTTACAAGTCGCTTGTGGAGTACATATGTAGATGTAAAGCTCTGGCTTCATAATAATTTGGCCCTACCGGCAGCACATGTTATTAATGGCAAAGATGTAACTCCTGTTGCGCCAGTATCCTTCTCATTTGTGGTTGGTTCAAATGGTTCAAATGGCTCTGAGCACTATGGGACTCAACTGCTGTGGTCATAAGTCCCCTAGAACTTAGAACCTCTTAAACCTAACTAACCTAAGGACATCACACACATCCATGCCCGAGGCAGGATTCGAACCTGCGACCGTCGCGGTCGTGCGGTTCCAGACTGTAGCGCCTTTAACCGCTCGGCCACTTCGGCCGGCCTCATTTGTGGTATACACTGCCTGTCCAGAAAGTTCCGAGAGTGATTTATTCCTGCAACACAAGCGACATCAGCGGTAACAAACAGTGGTGAACAACAGGTGTGTGATCAACCAGTTAGCTGTCAGTAGGCAGTTTTAAGTAGTGGAAAAGCGGCCGTTGTGTGTCAATGTTGTGTTGCAAATTGCTTTGGGGCGAACATCTCTAAATCAAGTGATCAAGACATTCTTCAGAATGTTTTGAGGAAGATAAGACGACTTCCGAACAAAAAAAGAGGTTTGTTGACTCCTGTTGCTAATCGATTGTAATGAAAAACACTGCCAATTCTTTTCGGGAAAAAATCATCACTGGAGGCGAGACTTGGTGTTATCAGTACACACCCACCAAAAAATGGCAAAGCGCAGTTCACAAGAAGCCTTAAGGGGCTCCGGAACGCCCTATACTTGCAATGTTAAAATAACGCTTATAAATTACATCTTTCCTCACAAAGTATTTGAGGTAGGAAGTAGAACTTTTTACAGATTATTTATTGGAATATGGGCTACAACTTAACACAGGGATTTTACAAAATTTTAGTTCAGTTATTAAAGATGATTTTTTTTTCAATTGTAATGAAAATTCACAACATTTTTTTGCAATTTTTTATTTATATATTAAAAAATATACAGTTTTTTGAGAAAGGCTGTGTTAAATTATGCAGAAGGTACTGTGTAACATTTACTGAAAGTTTGAAACAAATATGTTTGGAAGATCCTTAGAAAACATGTAATTAGTATGAGAAAATAAAAGTTTTGGGAATCGAGCGACAAAGATTGGATTAACTTTTTAGTGCATTCCAGGTCCATAGGATGGATTATCTTCATCCTCTGCAAACTCCTCCTCCAGCTTCCTCTTGTTCCTCCTCCTGTTTACTCTTGCTTGTATTTCTAGACTCTTTACAGCCCTGTCTGCAGCCCGAAGGCGTTCCTTGTCTAAAGCAAGCATCGCTCGTTGTTGTGTTCGTAGATTTTGCTACCATTTTCTTCAGTTGCAGTTACTGCGACACTGTTCCAAAAGGTGGTCATGTATGAACACTTATCACATTTCAGTTGTATTTCACTAGCAAGTCCTACGTGCTTTATTATGGAGAGTTCCAGACCAACTTCACTACAATGAATACATCTTACACAGTTTGAAAAAATTCCTTTGAGAACCGACATATCAAATATTTCATTCACATCCTATTCGCCCATAAAACATTCATAGTTTTCACTCATTGAACCAAGCTTCTTCTGTGAAGTATTTTCTTTCCCACTTTGACCGCTATGGGCAGGTGTACTTGAGAGGTTAGGTTCACTCACTTGGTTATCGTCTTTATTGTTTACAGTAATAACACATACCTTTGGCTTTCCAACATTTCTCCTTTTCTTAAAAGCCTTCAGAGGATTTCTAATAACTTTACTTTTCCTCATTATTATACTTCAACAAAACAGAGACTCAAGAAACAGAATTAATTACGAATATTTTCGAGATAACGACAGAGTAAATAAACATGAAACAATCGACAATCACACCAGCGATATATATTGAACCATCACAGGTTAGCCACAACACATACTTTATCTCACATCACTAAAATGTACCTGATGAACACGGACGTTAATAATAACACCATTTGACAGCAGTTTAACAGCGCCACAGTGGGTCACGCCCATGTAGAACACATTTCAAAAAAAATTTAAAAATAGTTGTAGTCTTCGGAATTGAATAAATTATATATCTATTAAAAGGTAATAGTCTGCAGATTCAGAAAGCGCAAAAAAGTAAAAATTGAACTTTTCATGTTTTTGAGCCTTTCCGGAGCCCCTTAAAGCTTTGATGATATAACTGACATTCAAGCCAATGTGACACACTCGCTGCACAACATAATAAGGAAGACTCTTCTGTCAGTTTCACACACGTTTCACATTGTTTCTGGGCAAGCTAGGGCCTGCCATGTTATAACTCTATCCGGACTATAGCTCCACACAGACGTGTTAGTTAGTACACACTGCCCCCACCGCGCAGCAGAATTGTGCTACGCAGTTGGGGCCCCAGGCTCTGTTGCCCATGCAGCAGGTGTTGTTTGTTAGCGCACATTGTGTGTTAACATTTGTTAGATTACCAAACAACAAGGACTACTACTAGGTTAGTATGTAAACAATTTTGCTTGGCTTTGGAACAATATCCTGCCATGATCTAATCTGATTAAGTCATGTACAGACCTTAGGTGGCTGTAGAACAAAGTAACAGGCCGCGACTAACCTAATTCTTAATCTTGTAAATAAATAACTGAATAATAAAACCAGATTCTTTGAGCACTGTACTTGTTAATTATGTATATATTGTGTACATCCGTCACGTTTATTAACACTGAATTACAGCTGTGTGTTTGTATGTCGCTTTTGTATTACATTTATATTACTTTTATAATGATGTGTTCATTTACATTATTACTTTACAATGATGTGTACAGGTTTAACGTGGATTCTAGAACAATATCTATCCATAACCTATTCTTCCAGTTTTAATTACATTGATGCCTAATAAGATGTAAATTGTGATCTTTGACTAACGTTAACGTTAACTGTTGTGTATTTTTAAAATTTTTTTGATGTGTGTATGTCGTGCGTCCGTGTTGTGTCGGTGCGGTCACTGCCACTAGTTTCATCGTCAGTATTGGAGCTACTAGAACTATCTGTGTGCCCATTCTCTGTCTTCTGCGCCTTCTGTTATGACGATTCTATTTATATATGTCATCTTCTGCTTTTGTGATGTTGTTAGCGATTGTATCAGTTGTCAAGTATATGGGTTCTTCAGCGCATCGCATAGTGCATTTTCTGTTATGTTTTCTATGTTGTTACGTAAGAAGAGAAATTTGTCAACATCGAGTATAGATTTAAGTGTCAGGAAGTCATTTCTGAAAGTATTTGTAGGAAGTGAAACATGGACGATAAATAGTTTGGACAAGAAGAGAATAGAAGCTTTCGAAATGTGGTGCTACAGAAGAATGCTGAAGATTAGATGGGTAGATCACATAACGAATGAGGAGGTATTGAATAGGATTGGGGAGAAGAGAAGTTTGTGGCACAACTTGACTAGAAGAAGGGATCGATTGGTAGGACATGTTCTGAGGCATCAAGGGATCACCAATTTAGCATTGGAGGGCAGCGTGGAGGGTAAAAATCGTAGATGGAGACCAAGAGATGAATACACCAAGCAGATTCAGAAGGATGTAGGTTGCAGTAGGTATTGAGAGATGAAGAAGCTTGCACAGGATAGAGTAGTATGGAGAGCTGCATCAAACCAGTCTCTGGACTGAAGACCACAACAACAACAACGTAAGTGCTTGTATCTACGCATTTCAAAACGAAGTGTCCTGGAGAACAAATTTCCCTGCATGTGCAGCGACTGCTTTCTGAATGTGAAATGCGCTGAAAGTATGTGTGATAAGGGCCGTATCAAATCGCAAAATGGATCATGCCTCAGCCGGAATTTACATGCCACATCCGTAGCCGTTCCCGAATATGGGCTGGCCCCTGTGGCCGAGCAGTTCCGGGCGCTTCAGTCCGGAACCGCGTGACTGCTACAGTCGCAGGTTCGAATCCTGCCTCGGGCATGTATGTGTGTGATGTCCTTAGGTTAGTTAGGTTTAAGTAGTTCTAAGTTCTAGGGGACTGATGACCTCAGATGTTAAGTCCCATAGTGCTCAGAGCCATTAGAACCATTTCAACCGGATATTGGGACAAATGAATAGAGTCGGCGACGCTTATTACTTTCGTCCTACTATTTCTACCAAGTATGTACGCACTAATTTATTAGTTGGTGTCTCTCTTCCATATTCTGCCCAGTGATGTGCAACACGTGGCTGTATGAATATCCCGTGAACCATCTTAGCGTTTCTTCATTTTTTTTTAATCCAGTCCCGAAACATTTTTGACTGGCGGGGTAGTTCAGTCGTAGTGGCAGGTGACTGGTTCCCATGCTGTGCAATACATCATCTAGAGTGCTCCAATGTGCGAGCAAGCAGCGAAAAGTCAAATCATATGCCAGTCTAAGAGTCCGCTTTTATTCATTTCTGTAACACACCGTTAATGAACCTTCACTTGAGGACGCTATATAGAAATATGAGTTAGCCACGTAAATTTGCAGACAAAATATTTTATAGTTTTTGGCTGAACGTCTATGTGAAGAACGAATCTTGAATTTGTGAGAAACTGAGAATGTGTGAGCTTGTGAAATAATAACGTGCAGTAGTGGCAGGACTGCTGCAGAAGAAACGGTTTTCCTGACAGATAAATATCGAACTACAACCGAAAAAATATCGAGCTTTTTTAAGTGAAAGCTTTCTCCCATACGTAAAAACTGCCACAAATCGCATCAGCAGAACACTCAGAAGACACGTCATTGATACGTGTTCAAACAACAAGAAAGTGCGCGAATATATGAACCCTGCAAAGCACCCACGTCCGCAGTTCGCCAAAGCAGGATTATATAAAATACCTCGCACTTGCGGCCAAGTGTATACAGGAACTACAAAAAGTAGCATTAACATGAGCGTTAAGGAACTCACAATCAGTTATCGTCTGAGCAAGGCGGATATATCAGCAGTAGAGACCACATTATGTTTTTACCAAAATTTGATTATGAGGGCTATTCGGAAAGAAAGGTCCGATTGTGTGTTAAACGGAATCCACAGTGAAAATCCAACGAAGCTTTGCGCAGATGTGCTGGGCATTGTCTCTAATATGACCGACGATCGAATCACGTCGCTCTTTTTGAGTTACAAATGCATAGTGAGCACGTAAAGATGCCTTGAAAATAGTATCTCCCGCAAAGTATGAGGGCCTGGCGAGAAATTTCGCCTGATGTCATGCAGCCTGCATAACTGTCATGCGTTTCCTCCTCCATGACAATTCTCGGCCGCACTCTGTAGGGGCAATGAAGATGCTCCTGCAATGTTCGATCACTCACAATACAACCCGTAAGTTCCTCCCTCTGAGTACCATCTCTGCTCACATGAAACGCTGGCTATGAAGACAACATTGTGGCATAAGCTTTAGATCAGCATAGAGAATTGGTGGACCACAGGCCTTCTATGACGAGGCTATGGGAAATTGGTACAACGCTACGACAGATGTCTAAATCGGTTCAGCGTGTATGTGTTGAAGTAGGTGGAATGTATAGCTAAATGTCGCAAATAAAACATTCTTGATTTTCGCAATGGTTTCCATTTGACGACCGATCGGGCCTTACATTCCAAATAGCACCCTTACTGCTATGGTATGACGTACAGAGAGGCTACAGATATTCAAAAGTACAAAAACAACTTTAACAAAAAAAGAAGAGCGATTGAAATTAGTTTATGGGCCTTAGTGGTAAACAAAACACAGATCGCTGACTCTTCCCACTAAAACCACCATAGTACTCATCGGCCAGACTCCGCGATCTTAGGCAGTAATCTGATGGAGCAACGAATCGACCGTTGCGCTGATATGTATACTATTCGCGCAAACTCCATACAGTGCAATGGCTGATGGGAAAGACCGTAAAGGAATTTCCCATTTACGGTCGCTGCCATATGCCACCACGCCGAGAGCCAACTTAGTTTGAGCAAATATTAAACAGCTCGACTTGATGAGCTTGCTTCAGATTGTTTCGGAGTATGCTGATGCATTAGCCCCATACTTAACAATCATATACAACCGTTCGCTCTACGAAAGATCCGTACGTAAAGACTGGAAAGTTGCACAGGTCGCACCAATATTCAAGAAAGGTAGTGGGAGTAATCCACTAAATTACAGGCCCATATCGTTAACGTCGATATGCAGCAGGATTTTGGAACATATATTGTGTTCAAACATTATGAATTACCCGGAAGAAAACTGTCTATTGACAGAAAATATCGTTCCTGTGAAACACAACTAGCTCTTTATTGACATGAAGTGTTGAGTGCTTTTGACAAGGGATTTCAGATCGATTCCGTATTTCTGGATTTCCGGATGGCTTTTGACACTGTACGACACAAGCGGCTTGTAGTGAAATTGCGTGATTATTAAATATCGTCTCAGTTATGTGACTGGATGTGTGATTTCCTGTCAGAGAGGTCGCAGTTCGTAGTAACTGGCGGAAAGTCATCGAGTAAAACAAAAGTCATTCTGGCTTTGCGCAAGGCAGTGCTATAGGCCCTTTGCTGTTCCTTATCTATATAAACGATTTGGAAGACTATCTGAACAGCCGTCTTCGGTTGTTTGGAGATGACACTGTCGTTTATCGACTAATAAAGTTATCAGAAGATCAAGACAAACTGCAAAACGGTTTAGAAAAGATATATGAATGGTGCGAAAATTGGCAGTTGGCCTTAAAAAACGAAAAGTGTGAGGTCATCCACACGACTGCTAAAAGGAATTCGTGTAACTTGGGTTACACGATAAATCAGTCTAATTTAAAAGCCGTAAATTCAACTAAATACCTAGGTTTTACAATTACGAACAGCTTAAATTGGAAGCAACACATAGAAAATGTTGTGGGGAAGGCTAACCAAAGACTGCGTTTTATTGGCAGGCCACTTAGAAAATGTGACAGACCTACTGAGGAGATTGCCTCCACTACGCTTGTCCGACCTCTTTTAGAATACCGCTGCGCAGTGTGGGATCCTTACCAGATAGGACTGACGGAGTACATCGAAAAAGTTCAAAGAAGGGCAGCACGTTTTGTATTCTCACGAAATATGGGAGAGAGTGTCACAGAAATGATACAGGATTTGGGCTGGACATCATTAAAAGAAAAGCGTTTTTCGTTGCAAAGGAATCTTCTCACGAAATTCCAATCACCAACTATCACCTCCGATTGCGAAAATATTTTGTTGACACCGACCTACATAGGGAGAAACGATCACCACGATAAAACAAGGAAAATCAGAGCTCGTACGGAAAGACATAGGTGTTCGTTCTTTCCGCGCGCTATACGAGGTTGTTAACAGATGTGAAAATTACCGAACTATCAGTTTAATAAGTCACAGCTGCAAAATACTAACGCGAATTCTTTACAGACGAATGGAAAAACTGGTAGAAGCGGACCTCGGGGAAGATCAGTTTGGATTCCGTAGAAATGTTGGAACACGTGAGGCAATACTAACCTTACGACTTATCTTAGAAGAAAGATTAATAAAACGCAAACCTACGTTTCTAGCATTTGTAGACTTAGAGAAAGCTTTTGACAACGTTAACTGGAATACTCTCTTTCAAATTCTGAAGGTGGCAGGGGTAAAATACAGGGAGCGAAAGGCTATTTACAATTTGTACAGAAACCAGATGGCAGTTATAAGAGTCGAGGGGCATGAAAGGGAAGCAGTGGTTGGGAAAGGAGTGAGACAGGGATGTAGCCTCTCCCCGATGTTATTCAATCTGTATATTGAGCAAGCAGTAAAGGAAACAAAAGAAAAATTCGGAGTAGGTATTAAAATCCATGGAGAAGAAATAAAAACTTTGAGGTTCGCCGATGACATTGTAATTCTGTCAGAGACAGCAAAGGACTTGGATGAGCAGTTGAACGGAATGGACAGTGTCTTGAAAGGAGGATATAAGATGAACATCAACAAAAGCAAAACGAGGATAATGGAATGTAGTCCAATCAAATCGGGTGATGCTGAGGGGATTAGATTAGGAAATGAGACACTTAAAGTGGTAAAGGAGTTTTGCTATTTAGGGAGTAAAATAACTGACGATGGTCGAGGTAGAGAGGATATAAAATGTAGACTGGCAATGGCAAGGAAAGCGTTTCTGAAGAAGAGAAATTTGTTAACATCCAGTATTGAATTAAGTGTCAGGAAGTCATTTGTGAAAGTATTCGTATGGAGTGTAGCCATGTATGGAAGTGAAACATGGACGATAAATAGTTTGGACAAGAAGAGAATAGAAGCTTTCGAAATGTGGTGCTACAGAAGAATGCTGAAGATTGGATGGGATTGGGGAGAAGAGAAGTTTGTGGCACAACTTGACCAGAAGAAGGGATCGGTTGGTACTACATGTTCTGAGGCATCAAGGGATCACCAATTTAGTATTGGAGGGCAGCGTGGAGGGTAAAAATCGTAGAGGGAGACCAAGAGATGAATACACTAAGCAGATTCAGAAGGATGTAGGTTGCAGTAGGTATTGAGAGATGAAAAAGCTTGCACAGGATAGAGTAGCATGGAGAGCTGCATCAAACCAGTCTCAGGACTGAAGACCACAACAACAACAACATACGAGGCTGGAATAATAGAGAATTGTGAAGGTGGTTCGATGAACCCTCTGCCAGGCACTTAAATGTGATTTTCAGAGTATCTATGTAGATGTAGATGTAGCTGCTTTCTGAGCCGTTAAACCTCTGATTATGTATCCAGCATTGGAAGACGAAACTTTAGGATAAGAATTGTGCCTTGGACCACGGCCTAATGTCTGTAAAACCAGTATCATTAATAACGCTAATACCGGCCAAGAAATTCTGTATTTTATGCCTTGGACCACGGTCTAATGCCTAAAAATCCAATATCATCAAAAACGCGGCCGTGAAATTCTGGATTCGTTATTAAAGAGCCAGTAACTACATCGAAAGAGCAATGAAGAGTAAAGACATAGTTAACTGAAACACACATTTTGGAAACAATATTTCGGCAACTAACACTGTACGGTGTCTGCACCAGGAGAAGTGGCAGTAATTTTGTAACCTTTATCACGGGGAGCTTTGATCCTGAGCCTATGGGTAGAGGAGATCTCTTTGGGTTACCAGAGTTAATGTTGTTATAGATAAAGGACGTCACTCTTCTCTCTGGGTGCGCTGTACACTTGGTCTTCTACTGTTGCCGGTGATGGTGTGGAGATTTAGTTTCGGGATGCCGTTTGCTCCACATCGGGGCACGGTGAATGAGGTAATATCCGCCAGTCCATCTGCATTTGCGTCGATTAGTAACACAGTTTTACGTTCCCATGATTGTGTCCAAGTGATTCTAAGTTCGACAATGTCATGTTCAAACTTTCAAATATTAATCATTTAACCCTCCATGCCTTCTTAGCTAAGCTAAAATACAGGAACTAAATTGGCCTATGATTATGACTTACTTAATTCCGGACCGACAAATCTCCGTTTGAGGATTGAAAACGTACCGAGTACTGGCATGCTTTCACGCATTGCACCTTGAATGGTTTATTTAATAACGGTTGCTTAGCAGTGCTTTTAGCAAAAGCCGCGTGATTTACTTGAGGTCTACGTACAGCTATGTGTTACGTTACAGATAGGGTAGCAGAGTAGAGCTGAGCTTCGTTATTCTTGTTGTGCAGGTAAGAATTAATACTGGAGCTATGAAAACAACATTTTTCTGTGGTTTAGGGAACTGTGAATAATTACACATTTCCGTATAGATTCAGATTGTTCTTCGGTATATCAGTCATTATCATTCCATTTTCAAAAACATCGCAGTCATTTTACGTTAATGTTACAGTATACAGACGACACAGCTTAAAGAGTACACAGCAGTCACAGATATAACAATCTGCCCTTTGTCAGGGTCGATGAAGTCAGAGGATTTCCCGTTTTCAGTCCATATCGTCCACAGAATAATTCCCCATTCATCTCCGCTCTGCTTATATACTCCCCATACCTCGTCAAAAGCATTCAGTCTGGCAGTGGGTAGTGTCACAATGATTTAGAGCATCAGATTTCACAGACGGTATCCAATACGTCGGTGAATATATCTACAATATTATGTCATTGTACGACACGTAGTTCAGGAGGTATGACATAAACAGTGAGATTGAGAAACTGCCGCATCGTGCATGACTTTTGAGTTTATTACGTCGTTGCTACTAGCTGCATTCGCAACACATTGTGCAGATACCATCCACATAATCCTCTGAATGTACCTGCAAAATTACTTCATGATGTCTGCCTCTGTACTTTAGCGCATGGCTGTGCAAGGCCACCGTTTTTGTTGTACAGCCTACGCAGACGACATAGTACTATATCTGCGCAGTGAAGATGAAGTACGAGCAGCACTGACATGGGTGGCGACTTACGGCGAAGCGTCGGGGAGCTGCCTCAACGTGTCAAAATCCAAGGTCCTGCTCATTGGTGAGGGCTTGCCGGAGAGATGCGCTGCCCCCCTTAGTGTCGCCGCCACCATACGGTGTCTTGGACTTGATTTCACAGCAGACCTGCGCCACTCAGCGACTATCAATGGTAGACGCTTGCTACAGACAATCAGAGCAAATCTCGCAGATCACCGGCTGCGAGCTCTCGACGTTATCCAACGCGCGCAATACGTGAACATGTATCATGCTTCCCGTATACCACACGTGGCTCAAGTACTACCAGTCCCAAATCTCCTGGCGCGACGACTGTTGATGGCTTTCGGCTCCTTCGTCAGCTCGGGGATGTTATTCAAGGTGCAGTATGAATCCCTTGCACTGCCACGAGATCGTGGCGGGGTGGGACTCATCCACGTGCCGACTCGTGTCAAGGCACTATACGTCAGCTCCCAACTAAAACTTTGGCATCGTTGCCCGCAGAGCCTTACTAGCCTCCTGCTTCACAACTTTGCACCGGCCTCCTTGTCCGCCCCAGTACTGGTATCGACCATTCCAACCCCCTTTTATTACATCCAACGATTTTTCCTGGAGTTCAGTTATGTCTACCGGTCCTTACCACTTACACGTTTGTACCTCATGAAAACAGTCTCCGAATTGTTACAACAGTGCCGCCCGTCCAACCCTATCGAACGTAAGTATCCACAGTACGTGTGGCGTCACATATGGAAGGCGATCCATGCGCGTTTTCTCGCATCGGACGTTCAATCCGCGTGGTACATCACCGTGAATGGCAAACAAGTTAATCGAGATCGTCTGCACCGCATCCATCTCGCCGATTCATCCCTCTGCACCCACTGTGGAGTGGATGACACGGATGTCCACCGGTTTCACTGTGCCACAGCGCTAGACGTCTGGACACTTGCGCGGCTAATTTTGGCGTTTCTTACTCGCCAGACACCGGCTCAGATCGACGTCCACATGCTTTTGTACCCCGATAAGACTTTCTACCCCTCCGCCAAAACTAACTCTGTGAATTGGATCTGTGGCCACACGATCCGCTATCTTTTTACTTCTGACGACAAGTCTACGCTAGGATATTGGACTTGTCTCAACGAACGACACTGCGTCCTGATACGCAACCCACGCTATAACCAATATTTTTCCAATTTCTTACGGAGAACTTTCGATGACCCACCTAGTAGCTGGAACGTCCAAGCCCTGAGAATCTGAAAACTGTATAAACCGAACCGAACTGAATAGATCTGCTACTCAGAACCCACGCCTACGCCATGAGAAGACACGTTTGGACGAGCTGGCATGCTGTAGGCGAATACACTTCAGGAGCTCCTGTAAGAACTGGACTTTAAATACAAGTCGCACGACGACTTAAAAAGCTTTTCCTTATTTATTCCTCATAATTTGTTCTTAAAGGAAAAAGAAATTTGATTTTGGCTTTGAGAAACTTTTTTTGTTCCAAAAGATTGCTTCTTCGCCAACAAGACGAAGGAGACTCATTTTTGTTTAGTGGAAGGAGAAACCAGTATAATTGGAGTCTTTGTTTTCTTTAAAAAAAAACTTTTCCTTATTTATTCCTCACAATTTGTTCTTAAAGGAAAAAGAAATTTGAGTAAAAAAAAAAAAAAGCTGTAGCGTTACCGCCTACCACGCAGGGGGCCCGGGTTCGATTCCCGGCGGGGGACTGGGTGTTGTGTGATTTTCATCATTGACTAGCAAGTCCCCGATGTGGCGTCACCCAAAAAGGACGACAGCCGAACTCCCCCGAATGGAGTCCCCCAACCAACAATGCCATACGATCACTTCCATTTTTACTTCATTATACGACACATATTACGGGAGATATTCCGTCGTAAGTATTAAGCACAAGGTCAGACGCTGTGTGATATGGGCGTGGACGCACAGTTAAAAGTAAATACCTGGGTGACGACGGGTTTCTCTACTGGTGTATTATATTTGCCTCATCCCTTCACTGTCGTCACAGTTCTAGAATAATATCGATCAAACAGTCCATCGGCGTGTATATGTGGTATCAGTAGCTGCTCTATCAACAGTTTAGTAACACAGCTACTGTGTATGCAACTTCTGATTTGCTTCTTCTCGTCTCAAAGCAGAATTCGTATTATTCAGTTAGAACATCCCCAACCGCAGTCTTTCCTTGTCAGCTTCTTGTTCACAATAGGAATATGATGTCTGCATACATGGTTCACTAGAATTTTCCTCTTTGGCGCTGGGGAATCCATACAAACTGACAGGAAATGGGAGATCATAAGCGGCGAACAAGGAAACACCACAAGGCTGACAACTGAGTCTCCTGGCGAGGCAATATTTCTCGGACGGGCCATCAACACAAGAGCATCGACAGCCACTGTGCCGAAGCGAAGTAAAGGAAGGGCTGTGTCCCCGCTCCCCACCAAACCCCAGCCAGGCATTCTTCTCAATACCTTAGCAGCGTAAAAACATGCGGCAAAAAATTGTGTCGCTCACTCACTACATCGTAATGCATGCACGCAATATTAATTTCCGACCATTGCTTTCCATCAGTTTAGGTTTCTTTATTGCCTGCAGAGTTTTTACCCAAATGGTTTGTGACTTTCTGTACTCTTCGTTAGCATTTGGAACTATTTTCTCCTTTCACATACGAAAACAGAATGTACTGTCTCATTAAAGTTGGCCGTATGTTGGAGAAAAAAATCAAAGACTCGGACTGAATGTTCATGTGCATCCGAGGTGAATCATGAGACGAGGTAGCAGAGCTACACTCGGGAGAACTGAGGGAATGATTACGAAAAGATTACTTGTGCCGGCCAGAGTGGCCGAGCGGTTCTAGGCGCTACAGTCTGGAACCGCGCGACCGCTACGGTCGCAGGTTCGAATCCTGCCTCGGGCATGGATGTGTGTGGTGTCCTTAGGTTAGTTAGGTTTAAGTAGTTCTAAGTTCTAGGGGACTGATGACCTCAGCAGTTAAGTCCCATAGTGCTCAGAGCCATTTGAGATTAATTGTGGTTTGGGAACAATTTTATCCACCAGACATAACGATCGAGTTCGGCAGCAGCTGAACCAGCGAAAGTGCCGCAAAGCGAACAAGTACGACAAGAAATGAGGCACCAGTGCCGGTCGAATTGTATCAACGAAGTCTAGGTGACGATTGGAAAGGAGTACCGCCCTGGACGAACATGGAGCATTTGAGAGCTAGGTGGAAGTCTTGGTGTTTAGAGGCACTCGTAAATTGGGAGAATGAATGTTGGAGGCGGAAAGACGACCAGGAAATAGGTCTGCCTAACAGGAATTGAGTCAGAGCTTTCATAACTTGAGACCATGGCAAGATGGACCGACAGGAGGCATTAGGGAAACAGTATCAGAGAGGCGGAGGGAATGTAGAATTAATATTTCTTTCTCTCATAGGTGGAACATTGTGCTAGCGTGAGAAATATGGAAACTGATACTTTAGAACTTGCGAAACAATGTGGGATAGTTTACGAGTTATAAAGGTGAAAGTTTTAGTATGCAATACTAAGTTGACCCTAACTTTCAGATAAGCGATAAAAAGTGAAACACCCATCACGTCAATTAATTGCTACAATTAATGTGGAATGAGTAGATGATGAGCTGGTGTGACAAGAAAGAGACATATAATACGATGGCGTTCTACTGGAAGCCAGAGGACTATGAGTGTCACATAATTTTTTATGTCCACTGCAGTAAGAAACTCCGTCCGGACAGGCCTTGGAAAGCCCAACGGTATTGACGGGTCGCCATGTCATCCTCAGCCCAAAGGCGGCACTGGATGTGGATATGGAGGGGCATGTGGTCAGCACACCGCTCTCCCGGCAGTATGTCAGTTTACGAGACCGGAGCCGCTACTTCTCAATCTAGTAGATCCTCAGTTTGCCTCACAAGGGCTGTGTGCACCCCGCTTGCCAACAGCGCTCGGCAGACCGGATGGTCACCCATCCTAATGCTAGGCCAGCCCGACAGAGCTTAACTTTGATGATCCAACGGGAACCGGTCTTACCACTGCGGCAAGGCCGTTGGCCCGCAGTAAGAAAAGCAGTTCTCAAACGCCACACACTGACCAGAAACGCCATGCTGCTCGATGCACCCTTCCATACAATGCTGAGCATGGAAAGGTAGTCTCCCATAGTGCTCAGAGCCATGGAAAGGTAGTGAAGTTACGAGCTCTCAGCTCTTCAAACCTGTGTGAGTGATCCAAACAAACAAGCGTCTACTATTATACCGATTGTATGAAATCCCCGTGTTATTTGTCTCGGCGATACACGTAGTTTGTAACGCCGGAAATGCATATCCCCCTATTTCCATCTGCTGCACTGCAAATTTTTTTCCTTATTCTGTTACCTGAAGATATAACATTTCTGTGTCTTTGTATATTGTAATTGTTTTACTATTTGTGTATATATGCATTTATGTCGATGTATAATTGGTTTGTTTTGTGAATATTATTTGTATTTATACGCTGGGTCTGGCCTAGGAAAACTATGCTATCGAACGAATGCATCGATAGGTCGTGTGGAGAACGAAAGTGTTTAGGATCTTTGGGAGTGTTAACTCTGCCGCGTGGAGCGCGGGCTGAGCAGAAGGAGTCTGGCTGGAGTAGTACAGTGGAGCAGGTGTGTTGTGTGACGCTCCCGCGAGTTGCCGCGCGTTCGGGGTTGGACAGCATGTAATTGCGCTCGGCTGGCTATAACAGTTTCTAGCACGGTGTCACGGACGAGAAGCATTAGCTGGCACACATCAAGAGCCCGTTTCGCCTGGTGACCGTGTCGAGAAGAAGGCGCGCCAGCATCCAGCTTCTGCAACAGCGACGGCCGACAATGAGTGACTGTCGCCACCTCCTCGATCAACGACTTCAAACCTTCAATCAACCAACAAGGAAGACTAAAAGCACGTAAAGTTTCAGAACTGCATGGCAGACCTCAGCTTTTAAAATTGTTGCAACACAAAATTACAGCAACTTAGCATGAACCTTTGTTGCTCATTGTCCCAATTGCATTGCCAAGCAGGGTCCCTTCCTTTTCCGAAATGAACCCGAGTGTCGTTGAAATTAAAACGCCAGCATTAAAATAATATAATTCGATTTCACTGCTTTAATTTCAAAGTTCAGTTAAAGTATTCATAGCTGGCTACAATATTTAGATTACACAAGCACAAATTAAGAGTGCGAGTTTTGTTACCGTATTTTAGCTTACCTGTGACTGCAGCTCAGCTTGGTATGTACTAAATTTTACTATTATTAATTGTTCAGAATCATTTAATTCAAGTTCAAAGTTATATCTCTTATTTCTAAATGGCGTAGATTCAAGTAGCTTTTGAAATGTTTGTTGAGGTAGCCCAAGACTAACTGTATTTTACTGAATTTCGATATGCTTCAGAAACAAAGTTCACTATTAATCTCAGTCACTAAATTAAGTTTCAATTTTCCGGTTTTATTAATTCTTTTGCTAAATTAAGTTAGATTGTGGCGAAATTTATTACTTCTGGCAAACTTTCAGTTTTCGCACTACACGTGTCAACCTTCAGTTGCCACGCTTCTAGTGCTAATTATACGTGTAATAACCTTTCTTTTTCAGTTACTATAGTAATTGTCCTTAGAACTGGCGACCGTAATTTCCCCCAAATCTCAAATATCTAATTACCGCTAGTTAATTGTTAACGTAACGGCCGCACATTTACTTTCTTTGTTAACTTTACCCCTTTTCAAAATTAATTTCCACCAGTTTCATTTGCATTTTTCCTTTCATTTAGATGTAACCCTTTCCTCCCTCTTTACCGACAGATTAACTTCGGTGACGATTTGCTTTTCCCAAATTTCCATTAGGTACACGCGGTTTAATTTTTCACTGTCATTGAGGTCGATAAGTGAGGGGGAGGTTACAAGTTCAGTCTCCACAAATTTTCTATGGCTTTTATAGAATATGATTTACGACTTCCCTGCTTAGCACAAAGTGTTGTTTCTTTCACACTGTCGGTGGCAACAACTGTTGGCTATTCACTCAGCTACACATTAGCCATTAAAACAGCTACACTAGGAGGGACAGTACATGACGCAATTTTTCTTATCATACACTTTGTATACAGTATACCAACGGCCTTGCAACAGTGGTAACACTGGCTCCAGACAGATCACGTAAGATAAGCACTGTCGGTCTTAGCTGGCACCTCGATGGGATACCGTCCAGGTCTGTCGAGTGCTGTTGGCAAGCGGAGTGCACTCAGCCGTTGTGGGACAGTTGAGGAGCTGCTTAATTGCGGAGTAATGGCACTGGTGGCAAAAACTGACAACGGCGAGGAGAGGCGTGCGCTGATCACTTGCTCCTCCGTATGTGCATCCGGTAACGCCTAAGGGCTCAGGACGACACAGCGACCGGTTGGTACCGTTGGGGCTTCGAGGCCTGTTTGGACGGTGTTCGTTTGCTTTTGTATATACAGTATACTTGGAAGAATACAGGATGAAATTTGTAAGTGATTATGGGCTATACAGGGTGCGTAATTTACAACACAGAGCTGCCACGGGTGGCAGCAACGTTGCATCTAATCTGGCCGGGCATCTAGTCAAACTGACTAGCTAGCAGGCTCGCTTCAGTGTGTGAACGGCAAGACACAGAAGCCAGTCGACGTGCAAACTTTCTGAAACGAATGTAAAGAGACTATTTGGTTAAAAATTTGATTCTCGAAAATCTCACAGCTTAAATTGTCAGCTTCATGGCAGACTGCCTATATTGGCCATAGTTACTGTGAGATTTAGAGATCACGTGAACTACTAGAAGGAATTCTTAAACCGTACATTGAAGAATAGCGGGCGCTCCCAATTTGCAATTGGTGAATTTTAGGTCATATGTTGCTGCGCGCGAAATATAGATAACACACTGAATTATTATTTAAAGCGGAAAGATATCGCTATTTGTTTCCAATCTCGTATCTCACAAACGGTTTGAGATGGTTCAAATGGCTCTGAGCACTATGCGACTTAACTTCTGAGGTCATCAGTCGCCTAGAACTTAGAACTAATTAAACCTAACTATCCTAAGGACATCACGCACATCCATGCCCGAGGCAGGATTCGAACCTGCGACCGCAGTGGTTGCTAGGCTCCAGACTGTAGCGCCTAGAAGCGCACGGCCACTCCGGCCGGCACGGTTTGAGATATCCAATGAAGATTTAGCCAAATGACAGCACAGAAAGAGGAGAAGTTTTTGCGATCTGATTAATTTACAAGACTTCCATAGCTATGACAAAATTCAAACAAGTACAGATTTCTTCAATAAAATAATAAAGGATGAAATTGGAAGAAGGTCGAAGAGGAATTACATTTCATCAGTTTTAAGCATTACTTATTATGTGACTTATTTATTTATTTTACATGCATCTTCACAATAAACATTTAATATTAACAACTTAAGTTCTTCACTTTTGTACTGGCCTCTTTTTATAGCTACATACCACCACTGAACAGAACCTTCTGGTGAATTCAAATACTATTTAAATCTTTATCTCATAAGAAAAGCTTGTGTTTCTAAATCTACTTGGAAAAGGCAACAGAAGCTACTAAGTATTCAGTGGTCGCATTTCCTCCTTCTCAACTACATCACATGACATAAATTTTTCAGTCTAGTACACATGTATCTACAGCCTCCAGTTTACACTCAAAATGCAGTGTAAACACACCAATCTGCATCTCAATACGCCTAAACTCCACAGTTTGATGAGCATGAGAAAATCTGCAATTAAAAATTATTTTTATCATTAGCAGTAGTACTTCAATTACGATAGGGTCGCTTTAATTATTTTTGTTAATGGAAATGCCTCATCATCTAGGAAAATATAAAGGGCTCCTGAGTTTCTAAGTGGCCGAGCAGTTCTAGGTGCTACAGCCTGGAACCGCGCGACCGCTACGGTCGCAGGTTCGAATCCTGCCTCGGACATGGATGTGCGTGATGTCCTTAGGTTAGTTAGGTTTAAGTAGTTCTAAGTCTAGGGTACTGAAGACCTCAGCAGTTAAGTCCCATAGTGCTCAGAGCCATTTGCACCATTTTTTTGAGTTTCGAATCTGAATTTGAATCTATAACTGCATGTATAGAATCTCAGTGGACACTGCAGGGCGCTCTGTGCTTCGCGAGTGCTGGACCACTACTGAGCTCTGCATGTGCCTCTGCTGCGTGCAGTGTGCCCCGACTTGTTGAAACTCTACCGCTATGCCAGGCTTCTGCTCTGCCTCTGCTGCGTCCAGGGTGAGGCGGGCCCTAGTCGAAACACCCTGAGTGTCACTGTAGCTCCGGGCAGCACGGGGGACATAATACGTTTATGGATTATCTCGTTGAAAGAAAACGTCATGGAGATATTAAAGACAGGGTACAGCGACTGGCCGTAACATGTCGAGACAGTAGCAGTTGCGTTCCAAATTGTAGTGTGAACCAGAGGTGATTGTGTTCTGTACACTCTACACCATCGCGCCACGTGCTGGGGTTGAGTGAAGACGACTGAAATCTTGCAATATTCGTTCGCCTCGGACTATCCACCCTCAGATAATCCATCGTCGTGTTGTACGCAGAAATGGGACGTGTCTGAATGGACTTGGTGCCCTTAGTGTGTTCAGTATTGTCGGTGGGCGCGACACTGTCTCCCTCTGCTGCCACATGAAGTGTTGCCTCAGCTATAGCTACCAGGCTGGCCAAGATGATCTAGACGTCGTAGAAATTTCTGTGTGGACAACTGTCTTGCAGCAAACAAGCCCATTTAGTGACTCGAGGTACGTGTCTTAGCTGTACGAGAGTGAATCAAATGAAAACCTTAAACATTTTTTTGAATATTATTTATTGTGCAGAAGCGGTCCAAGCTGTATCACTTTTCAACATAATCCCCCCCCGCTCAATGCAAGTCCTCCGCGCTTACAAAGTGGACAAATTCCTTTAGAAAAAAATTCTTTTGGTAGTCCGCGCAACCACTCATACACCACGTGGCGTACCTCTTCATCACAACGGAACTTCTTTCCTCCCATTGTGTCTTTAAGTGGTCCAAACACATGGAAATCACTTCGGGCAAGGTCTGGTGAATATGGTGGATGAGGCAGACATTCAAAATGCAGATATGTGATTGTTACAACTGTTGTACGGGCAGTGTGGGGCCTTGCATTGTCATGTTGCAAAAGGACACCTGCTGACAGCAATCCACGTCGCTTTGGTTTGATTGCAGGCCGCAGATGACTGTTTAGGAGATCTGTGTATGATGCACTGGAGACAGTGGTCCCTCTAGGCATGTAATGCTCCAAAATGACGCCTTTTTCGTCCCGAAAGAGAGTCAGCATAACCTTCCCTGCTTATGGTTCTGTTCGAAACTTCTTTGGTTTTGATGATGAGGAATGTCGCCATTCCTTGTGCACTCTCTTCGTTTCCGGTTGGTGGTAGTGAACCCAGGTTTCGTCCCCAGTAACGATTCTTACAAGGAAGCCATCACCTTCTCGTTCGAAGCGCCGAAGAAGTTCTTCACAAGCATCAACACGTTGTTCTCTCATTTCAGGGGTCAACTGCTGTGGCACCCATCTTGCAGACACTTTGTGAAACTGGAGCACATCATGCACAATATGGTGTGCTGACCATGACAACCTGTAAACATGCTGCAATGTCATTCAGCGTCACTCGGCGGTTTTCCTTCAGTATGGCTTCAACTGCTGCAATGTTCTGTGTCGTCACAACTCGTTGTGCCTGACCTGGACGAGGAGCATCTTCCACTGCAGTCACACCATCTGCGAACTTCCTACTCCATTCATAGACTTGCTGCTGTGACAGACATGCATCACCGTACTGAACCTCCATTCGTCCATGAATTTCAATAGGTTTCACACCTTCACTACGCAAAAACCGAATAACAGAACGTTGTTCTTCCCTGGTGCAAGTCGCAAGTGGGGCAGCCATCTTTATACTGATACTGCGACGGTATATGTGCATCTGCACTATGCTGCCACCTACAGGCCATTCTGCACTCTTTTGTGGCACGCTCGCCAACTTACAGAATAACGGCTCGAAATTTCGATTTGTTATTACAAATTTAAGGTTTTCATTTGACTCATCCTCGTACAATGATTAAGGGCTGTCCTCTAGAGCGCTAGTTGTGCGGTGCATACAGATCCTACAAGATGTTGAGTATGGCCCTCCTGAACCATCGATTCCATATTCGCATGGCAGTCGTGAGATCACAATAGTCTGCATCTGTATCAACGATCCTGTACGACAAGTGTTGGCAGACGGATCTACTTTTGTACGAGGCATAACATGATCTTCTCAAAACGAACCAACATTCCAAAGCAATTTATGAAGGAGAAACCTGCTGCGTAATATTCTCTTACATACAGAATGTAAACTGTATTACATCTTCAGCTGGCCGCTGCGACCGAGCGGTTCGAGGTGCTTCAGTCCGCAACCGCACTGCTGCTACGGTCGCAGGTTCGAATCCTGCTTCGGGCATGGATGTGTGTGATGTCATTAGGTTAGTTAGGTTTAAGTAGTTCTAAATCTAGGGGACTGATGCCCTCAGATGTTAAGTCCAATAGTGCTTAGCGCCATTTTTTTTTTTGTTACGCCTTCCTGCTTAGTATGGTTATGATGAAATGCTAGTGATTCGTGTATCCAAAAATATAGTACATTTTATGTCAGTGAAAGACTGTTGCATTGATTTAGGTGGCGTAGCACTCACAAAAAAAGGAAATCCTATTTGGGTTTGTGGTCATAGTGGTCAACTTTGTTTGTTGGCATTAGTACACGATATGACATAAGGAAACCACATAGAGTACGTTTGACAATGACATGTATATGCAGATTTCTACATGACAAGTTCAACATGTACTGAGAGATGATGTATTTTACTTAAAAACAGCCCTAAATTCGATTTGCTACATACGACATTTTAAACTTAATCACAGCCAAATGGCAAAAGTTTCGTTATTGAAATACATTTTACTCGTGCCAAAATAGTGGTAATGCTGGAGTAGCTTTAGTTATGAATAAAAAGTAGGAGTGCGGGTAAGCTACTACAGACAGCATAGCGTCCAAGATAGACATGAAGCCCACGCCTACCACAGTAGTAAAAGTTTATATGCCAAATAGCTCCGCAGATGACGAAGAGAATGATGAAATGTATGATGAGATAAATTATTCAGATAGCGAATGGAGACGAAAATTTAATAGTGATGGGTGACTGGAATTTGACAGGAAAAGGAAGAGAAGGAAATGTAGTAGGTGAATATGCAGTGGGGATAAGAAATGAAATAGGAAGCCGCCTGGTAGAATTTTGCACAGAACATAACTTAATCATAGCTAACACTTGGTTCAAGAATCATGAAAGATGGTTGTATACATGGAAGAGGCGTGGAGATACTGGAAGGTTTGAAATAGAATATATAATGAAAAGACAGACTTAGGAACCAGGTTTTAAATTGCAAAACATTTCCAGAGGCAGATGTGGACTTCAATCTATTGGTTATGAACTGTAGATTAAAACTGAAGAAACTGCAAAAAGGTGGGAATTTAAGGAGATGGGACCAGGATAAAATGACAGAACCAGAGGTTGTATACAGTTTCAGTGAGAGCATTAGGGAACGATCGACAAGGAATGGGGGAAAGAAATACAGTAGAAGAAGAATGGGCAGCTTTGAGGGATGAAATAGTGAAGGCAGCAGATGATCAAATACACTCCTGGAAATTGAAATAAGAACACAGTGAATTCATTGTCCCAGGAAGGGGAAACTTTATTGACACATTCCTGGGGTCAGATACACCACATGATCACACTGACAGAACCACAGGCACATAGACACAGGCAACAGAGCATGCACAATGTCGGCACTAGTACAGTGTATATCCACCTTTCGCAGCAATGCAGGCTGCTATTCTCCCATGGAGACGATCGTAGAGATGCTGGATGTAGTCCTGTGGAACGGCTTGCCATGCCATTTCCACCTGGCGCCTCAGTTGGACCAGCGTTCGTGCTGGACGTGCAGACCGCGTGAGACGACGCTTCATCCAGTCCCAAACATGCTCAATGGGGGACAGTTCCGGAGATCTTGCTGGCCAGGGTAGTTGACTTACACCTTCTAGAGCACGTTGGGTGGCACGGGATACATGCGGACGTGCATTGTCCTGTTGGAACAGCAAGTTCCCTTGCCGGTCTAGGAATGGTAGAACGATGGGTTCGATGACGGTTTGGATGTACCGTGCACTATCCAGTGTCCCCTCGACGATCACCAGTGGTGTACGGCCAGTGTAGGAGATCGCTCCCCACACCATGATGCCGGGTGTTGGCCCTGTGTGCCTCGGTCGTATGCAGTCCTGATTGTGGCGCTCACCTGCACGGCGCCAAACACGCATACGACCGTCATTGGCACCAAGGCAGAAGCGACTCTCATCGCTGAAGACGACACGTCTCCATTCGTCCCTCCATTCACGCCTGTCGCGACACCACTGGAGGCGGGCTGCACGATGTTGGGGCGTGAGCGGAAGACGGCCTAACGGTGTGCGGGACCGTAGCCCAGCTTCATGGAGACGGTTGCGAATGGTCCTCGCCGATACCCCAGGAGCAACAGTGTCCCTAATTTGCTGGGAAGTGGCGGTGCGGTCCCCTACGGCACTGCGTAGGATCCTACGGTCTTGGCGTGCATCCGTGCGTCGCTGCGGTCCGGTCCCAGGTCGACGGGCACGTGCACCTTCCGCCGACCACTGGCGACAACATCGATGTACTGTGGAGACCTCACGCCCCACGTGTTGAGCAATTCGGCGGTACGTCCACCCGGCCTCCCGCATGCCCACTATACGCCCTCGCTCAAAGTCCGTCAACTGCACATATGGTTCACGTCCACGCTGTCGCGGCATGCTACCAGTGTTAAAGATTGCGATGGAGCTCCGTATGCCACGGCAAACTGGCTGACACTGACGGCGGCGGTGCACAAATGCTGCGCAGCTAGCGCCATTCGACGGCCAACACCGCGGTTCCTGGTGTGTCCGCTGTGCCGTGCGTGTGATCATTGCTTGTACAGCCCTCTCGCAGTGTCCGGAGCAAGTATGGTGGGTCTGACACACCGGTGTCAATGTGTTCTTTTTTCCATTTCCAGGAGTGTAGGTAAAAAGACGAGGGTTAGTAGAAATCCTTGGGTAACAGAAGATATGTTGAATTTAATTGATGAAAGGAAAAAATATAAAAATGCAGTAAATGAAGCAGGCAAAAGGGAATACAAACGTCTCAAAAATGAGATCAACAGCAAGTGCAAAATGGCTAAGCAGGGATGGCTAGAGGACAAATCTAAGGATGCAGAGGCTTATCACACTAGGGGTAAGATAGATGCTGCCTACAGGAAAATTAAAGAGACCTTTGGAGAAAAGAGAACCACTTGCATGAATATCAAGAGCTCAGATGGAAACCCAGTTCTAAGCAAAGAAGAGAAAGCAGAAAGGTGGAAGGAGTATATAGAGGGTCTATACAAGGAGAAGGTGATGGAAATGGAAGAAGACGTAGATGAAGATGAAATGGGAGATATGGTACTGAGTGAAGAGTGTGACTGACCACTGAAAGACCTAAGTCGAAACAAGGCCCCGGGAGTAGACAAAATTCTGTTAGAACTACTGACAGCCTTGGGAGAGCCAGCCCTGACAAAATTCTTCCATCAGGTGAGCAAAATGTATGAGACAGGCAAAATACCTTCAGACTTCAAGAAGAATAAAATAATTCCAATCCCAAAGAAAGCAGGTGTTGACAGATGTGAAAACTACCTAACTGTCAGTTTAATAAGTCATTGCTGCAAAATACTAACGCGAATTCTTTACAGACGAATGGAAAAACTGGTAGAAGCCGACCTCGGGGAAGATCAATTTGGATTCCGTAGACATGTGAGGCAGTACTTGTCTTAGAAGATAGATTAAGGAAAGGCAAAGCTACATTTATAGCATTTGTAGACTTAGAAAAAGCATTTGACAATGTTGACTGGAATACTCTCTTTCAAATTCTGAAGGTGGCAGGGGTAAAATACAGGGAGCGAAAGGCTATTTACAATTCGTACAGAAACCAGATGACAGTTATAAGAGTCGAGGGACATGAAAGGGAAGCAGTGGTTGGGAAGGGAGTGAGACAGGGTTGTAGCCTCTCCCCGACGTTACTCAATCTGCATATTGAGCAAGCAGTAAAGGAAACAAAAGAAAAATTTGAAGTAGGAATTAATATCCATGGAGAAGAAATAAATATTTTGAGGTTCGCCGATGACATTGTAATTCTGTCAGAGACTGCAAAGGACCTGGAAGAGCAGTTGAACGGAATGGACAGTGTCTTTAAAGGAGGATATAAGAAGAATAACTACAGAAGCAAAACGATTATAATGGAATGTAGTCGAATTAAGTCGGGTGATGCTGAGGGAATTAGATTAGGAAATGAGACACTTAAAGTAGTAGATGAGTTTTGATATTTGGGGAACAATGAAACTGATGATTGTCGAAGTAGAGGATATAAAATGCAGGCGAGCAATGGCAAGGAAAGCGTTTCTGAAGAAGAGAAATTTGTTAACATCGAGTATAGATTTAAGTGTCAGGAAGTCGTTTCTGAAAGTATTTGTATGGAGTGTAGCCATGTATGGAAGTGAAAGATGGACGATAAATAGTTTGGGCAAGAAGAGAATAGAAGTTTTCGAAATGTGGTGCTACAAAAGAATGCTGAAGATTAGATGGGTAGATGACATAACTAATGAAGAGGTATTGATTAGAGTTTGGGAGAAGAGAAATTTGTGGTACAACTTGATTAGAAGAAGGGATCGGTTGGAAGGACACGTTCTGAGGCATCAAGGGATCACAAATTTAGTATTGCAGGGCAGCGTGGAGGGTAAAAATGGTAGAGGGAGACCAAGAGATGAATAGACTAAACAGAATTAGAAGGATGTAGGTTGCAGTAGGTACTGGGAGATGGAGAAGCTTGCACAGGATAGAGTAGCATCAAACCAGTCTCCGGACTGAAGACCACAACGACAACAATACTTGTGCCAACAACGGTTGATACTGAATGGTGAAGGCTGGCTGTTTGAGGTTAACTAGTCATGTCTTATTCGCTGGGTTTGCTTTTCGTACTCAGACAGTGTGGTTCAAATGGCTCTGAGCACTATGCGACTTAACTTCTGAGGTCATCAGTCACCTAGAACTTAGAACTATTTAAACCTAACTAACCTAAGGACATCACAAACATCCATGCCCGAGGCAGGATTCGAACCTGCGACCGTAGCAGTCGCTCGGTTCGAGACTGTAGCGCCTAGAACCGCACGGCCTTTACGGCCGGCTCAGACTATGATATTGTCAGACATAGCACTTACGGCTTTGTCCCATATCTGCATTTTCTTACTTGTCGTAATGAGGTTATGGTCTCACCAGAACAAGATTAGTGATCCCATGGACAGCGAAGAACATGAACAATGAAACGGAGCCGCATTTTTCGACACGGTGAGGAGCACCAGTCTGTTCCTAGCTTGACACGTTTCATTTTTATACCACAAATTCCATCCGTCACCATTAGAGTCGTATTTACATTGATTGCTAATTATAGTAATGATATCAGTGATTGTATAGATCAAGCCATATTTTCCTATGTATTGATCTTTTCTGTTCTGATTGGGAATCTTTTGCATTCAACGTAACAATTTCATGTATGTGCCTTGGTCAGAGGACTCAGCAATATGGTACAGCACGGATTGTGGAGTGAGACCGCTGAGGAGATATGTTCGAAAGGACAGGGGCTGAGTTCTCAGACCTTTGCTGGCAGTAGGCCTGGTAATGCCTCTGGTTATCGGGGTCAAGTTACCCTGCCGGCCAGCACTGTTCTGCTGGCAGTCTTATCGGTGCACCGGCAGACTTTACCCCATGAGCTGTAGGGAGACGGACATTACGGCAAGAAAAAAGGAATAAAAGTGAGATAGTGTTAATACTTTCATCTTTCTTTACCTCCTCTGCATTACTGCAGATGACGTGTCACTGAGCACATTTGTACTGTGCATACAGTACACGTGAGGTGCCTAGTTGTTTCCACTGCCCTGTGTGGAATACATAAGTTCTTGTACACTTCACTAACCTGCTGTCTTCATGATGATGATGTCCCCAGCGCAGAAAACAGCACGCAGGTTGTGGATTCTTTTTCTTGAAGCTGAAATTAACTTCGCAAGGAACTGCTGTTACGAATAAGCTATAACTCATTTGGGATGCCACTCGCGTTTTTATTGATATAGACGCGATAAACTATTCTTGATCACAACGTATTGAACATATCTTTCCACAGTCATTATATCTGGCTAAAATAATATGAAATACATCCCGCCACAGACAACATGTCTGTCTAATGGAACCGTCAGAACTGGAGAATAAAATTACGTGAATCAAATACTACTATTTACAGACAACATGTCTGTACCTAGCGACGGTCGGAACTGTAGTAAATAAAATGGCATGAAACAAATACTGCTATAACAGACAACATGTCTGTCTACTGGAACGGTCAGAACTGGAGAGCCGGACTACCTGAGACACTTCGCGCGTCAAGCCAGCAAGGCGTGACCCGAACGCCACCGAAGTGCATCGGCAGTAATATCGTCAGTGTTTTGTTTTAGTAATACTTTGATTTTAATAATTTTGAAATGACTGATTGATAGCTGGCAGTTGAGAGATGTTTATTTAAAAAGATGAAGTAATTTGGATGACAGGTTTAACTAATAATAGCAACTAAAGTTTAAAGTTTTGGCGCTCTACCGCCGAACACAGCAGCCAATCACAGAGCAGCAGCAGCATCATGCAGGCGGTCTTTCTCACGGGAATGGTACCGAATCTAACATCTGTCACCTGTACCTCATCCCACATTGAGTCATCTCTATGCTTGTTGCATCTCCATTGCCCTGGGAATAGCTTCCTGGAGTCTAATATGATGGCTGAATAAGCCAGAAATATTGCCGCATGGATCTGGCCAGAAACGTGATAATAATGAACCGTGGAGACAGCTGCCACTAGCAAGTAAATGGCCTATAACCACGGGCCAGGTCGATCAAAGGACGCTTCGCAGAGGAGATTGTACTCAGCCCAATGACTTAAAAGAAGGTAGGTGGAATGCAAAAAAGTTTGAACAGAGAGAATCTTCTCTGAGGGAAGCGACACTATTTAATTTCGTTTATCGTGTTTTTAGCCTCCCGGAGGACGCAGATTGTGTCAACTTGACGACATCCATGGTTGCGTGAGGATTTTTTCCAGCAAAAGGCGGTAGAAAAATCTTAAAAAAGAAAATACTCAAGAGTGGATGACCACGACCCGACTTTCTCGTATTTTTGTAAGTGGGAAAACCGGGAGTTGGCGGATTAAAAAAAGAAAACTCAATGACGTAAAATAGCTAGATAGAATGTTCTTAAAGTCGCAGGAAGCCGGCTGATTGGAAAACTTTTACACCGTTTCTTTGGTGGGAGAACAGAAAGCCCTAATAATTATCTCTTTAGACAGAATTTCGCACACATCTTTTTCATTGGAGGATTGTATTTTGTGGCGTAGACCCTGTCTCAGAGCAGGGACAGGAAACATGGTGGAGACTTACCTATGGGTAAGACTGCGAGGAAAAGACTTGTTGCTATGATTTTGAAGCGCGCAGTCGGTCGTAGTTAAGACTGCAGACTAGGAGCTTCTGTGAAGAGATGCAATGGCGGCCTGTGAGTTGTGTCATGCGCGATGGTGGCAGCCATCGGGGCCGTTCACAGCTCGTGTCTCTATATATCGATTATACTGAGATTGTCTGGCGGCTCCAGAGCAGATTTCCGTCTCCCTCGTCACTAGAGGAGATAGGAGAGATTCTGATCGAAGGTGGCGTAACATTCCACTTGAGGCCACACAATTATTATATGCCAGTGTTTCAAGAAGAATCGCGGCTGTGTTACGGGAAAAGGGGGGTTCAACCCTTTATAAATAAACCATTCCAAAGGGAGTACAGGTGTTCGCATTATTTTGCCTATCCCCGTATATTGATTGATAATGAATCTTTTGCGGTATTTATAACACAATTAATACATGAGGTTGTATTACATATCAGATATTACACTAAATTAAACCTGCTAGATCTTACACATGTACTTACATCGCGCAAGTGGTGCGCAACTGATACATCTTTGGACCGATTTGTCGAACGGTGGATTGGCTCGAAGGCCGGGCGATCATTTTACATTGTGAGCCTGGGTCGTTGGAACTTAAATCGTAGGTTAAGGCGTGAAAGGAGAAAACGTCAGTTTTGAAGAACATTATACTAACTAATCAACTGTTTCACGTTTAAGTTACAAATACCATACAAGTTTATTAACTGAAGGCGGAACTATGAATACTGATACACATGCATTACTTAATGGTAAAAAAACTAGTAGGATCTATATCTACACCACTTGCCATTAAAATTGTCACATCACGAAGATGACGTGCTACAGACGCCAAATTTAACCGACAGGAAGAAGATGCTGTGATGTGCAAATGATTAGCTTTTCAGGGCATTCACACAAGGGTGACGTCGGTGGCGACACCTACAACGTGCTGACATGAGGAAAGTTTCCAGCCGATTTCTCGTACACAAACTGCAGTTGACCGGCGTTGCCTGGTGAAACGTTGTTGTCGTGCCTCGTGTAAGGAGGAGAAATGCGTACCATCACGTTTCCGGCTTTGATAAAGGTCGGATTGTAGCCTATCGTGTTTGCGGTTTATCGTATCGCGACGTTGCTGCTCCCGTTGGTCAATATCCAATGACTGTTAGCAGAATATGGAATCGGTGGGTTCAGGAGGGTAATACGGAACGCTGTGTTGGATCCCAACGGCCTCTTAACACTAGCAGTCGAGATCACAGGCATCTTATCCGCTGGGCTGTAACGGATCGTGCAGCCACGTCTCGATCCCTGAGTCAACAGATGGGGACGTTTGCAAGACAACAACCATCTGCACGAACAGTTCGACGACGTTTGCAGCAGCATGGTTTATCAGCTCGGAGACCATGGCTGCGGTTACCCTTGACGCTGCATCACAGGAGCGCTTGCGATGGTATATTCAGCGACGAACCTGGGTGCACGAATGGGAAAACGTCATTTTTTCGGATGAATCCATGTTCTGTTTACAGCATCATGCTGGTCGCATCCGTGTTTGGCGACATCGGAGTGAACGCACATTGGAAGCGTGTATTCGTCATCGCCATACTGGCGTATCACCCGGCATGATGGCATGGGGTGCCATTGGTTACACGTCTCGGTCACCTCTTGTTCGCATTGACGACACTCTGAACAGTGGACGCTACATTTCAGATGTGTTACGACCCATGGCTCTACCATTCATTCGATTCTTGCGAAACCCTTCATTTCAGCAGAATAATGCACGACCGCATGTTGCAGGTCCTGTACGGGCCTTTGTGGACACAGGAAATGTTCGACTGCTGCTCTGGCCAGCACATTCTCCATATCTCGCACCAACTGAAAACGTCTGGTCAATGGTGGCCAAGCAACTGGCTCGTCACAATACGTCAGTCACTATTCTTGATGAACTGTGGTATCGTGTTGAAGCTGCATGGGCAGCTTTACCTGTACACAACGTGCAAGCTCTGTTTGACTCAAAGCCCAGGCGTATCAAGGCCGTTATTACGGCCAGAGGTGGTTGTTCTGGTTACTGATTTTTCAGGATCTATGCACCCAAATTGCGTGAAAAAGTAATCACATGTCAGTTCTAGTATAATATATTTGTCCACTGAATACCCGTTTATTATCTGCATTTCTTCTTGGTGTAGCAATTTAAATGGCCGGTAGTGTAGTAAAAAGTAGGCATATGTATTAATTTAACATTTTTGTACAACTTTATATAACGCAAGGAAAGTGTTTAGAAATGTTACAATATTATACGGGGCGATCACAAAGTTTCCGTTTTAGGGCGCATTAGCAACATACCGCGACCTCAGTGCGGCGGTACAAGTATCGACAAGTAGGCAATGGATTAGTGTGACATTCATGTCTTTCCAACGTGCGTGTAGTAAATTCAGGAACGTGAACAATGGCGACGTTATTACCAAATGCGTCCAAACAGTACAACGTGCTGTTATTCTTTCCTTGGCTGCCAAAGGGAAAGCATCGGTAGACTCCATAGGAGAATGAAGAACGTGTATGGGGAAGCACGTCTGTGGAAAATCACCATCACCGTATGGTGCGCCAAGTTCCGTGCTGCTGCTGGAAAGCTCCTACTCACCTGTTCCTTGATTACCGGGGCCATTGCTTACTGATTTCAAAGAATCTGTTGTATCCATGACTAGTGAATGATGCTGCTTAACGCTGGAGAAATAAAGACGTGCTGTCAAGGCGAAACGTCCGTGAAAATTGCGACAAGGGGAGCTGCTGCTTCATGATACACACGTTTCCACATCGCAAATGTCGTCAGGCAGAAGTTACGCAAACTCAAGTGGGAGACACTCCCCGCCCGCTCTGCAGTCCTGATCTCTTCCCATGCGATTATCGAGCCTACATCTACATCTACATACATACTCCGCAATCCACCATGCGGTGGGTGGCGGAGGGTACCTCGTACCACAACTAGCATCTTCTCTCCCTGTTCCACTACCAAACAGAAAGAGGGGAAAATGACTGCCTATTTGCCTCTGTACGAGCCCTAATCTCTCTTATCTTTGTGGTCATTCCGCGAAATATAAGTTGGCGGCAGTAAAACTGTACTGCAGTCAGCCTCAAATGCTGGTTCTCTAAATTTCCTCAGTAGCGATTCACGAAAAGAACGCCTCCTTTCCTCTAGACACTACCACCCGAGTTCCTGAATCACTTCCGTAACACTCGCGTGACGATCAAACCCACCAGTAACAAATCTAGCAGCCCGCCTCTGAATGGTTTCTATGTCCTTCCTCAATCCGACCTGATAGGGATCCCAAACGCTCGAGCAGTACTCAAGAATAGGTCGTATTAGTGTTTTATAAGCGGTCTCCTTTACAGACGAACAACATCTTCCCAAAATTCTACCAATGAACCGAATACGGCTAACCGCATTCCCCACAACTGCCACTACATGCTTGTCCCACTTCATATCGATCTGCAATGTTACGCCCAAATATTTAATCGACGTGACTGTGTCAAGCGCTACACTGCTAATGGAGTATTCAAACACTACGGGATTCTTTTTCCTATTCATCTGAATTAATTTACATTTATCTATATTTAGAGTTAGCTGCCATTCTTCACACCAATCACAAATCCTGTCCAAGTCATATTGTATCCCCCTACAGTCAGTAGACGACGACACCTTCCCGTACACCACAACATCATCAGCAAACAGCCGCACATTGCTATCCACCCTATCCAAAAGGTCATTTATGTAGATAGAAAACAACAGCGGACCTACCACATTTCCCTGGGGCACTCCAGATGATACCCTCACCTCCGATGAACACTCACCATCGAGGACAACGTACTGGGTTCTATTACTTAAGAAGTCTTCGAGCCACTGACATGTTTGGGAACGAATCCCATATGCTCGTACCTTAGTTGGGAGTCTGCAGTGGGGCATCGAGTCAAACGCTTTCCGGAAGTCAAGGAATATGGCATCCGTCTGATACCCTTCGTCAATGGTTCGCAAGATATCATGTGAAAAAAGGGCGAGTTGCGTTTCGCAGGAGCGATGCTTTCTAAAGCCGTGCTGATGCATGGACAGCAACTTCTCTGTCTCAAGGAAATTCATTATATTCGAACTGAGAATATGTTCGAGAATCCTACAACAAACCGATGTTAAGGATATATTGGTCTGTAATTTTGAGGATCCGTCCTTCTACCCTTCTTATATACAGGCGTCACCTGCGCTTTTTTCCAGTCGCTCGGGACTTTACGTTGGGCAAGAGATTCGCTATAAACGCAAGCTAAGTAAGGAGCCAGTGCAGTAGAGTACTCTCTGTAAAACCGAATTGGAATCCCATCAGGACCTGGCGATTTATTTGTTGTCAACCCATTCAGCTGCTTCACAACCGCAGGGATGTCTCTCACTATGTCCTCCATACGGGAATCTGTACGAGACTCGAACGGCGATATGTTTGTACGATCCTCCTGCGTGAAAGATTTGTCAAATGCTAAATTTAAAGTTTCAGCTTTCGTTTTGCTGTCTTCCGTTGCCAGACCAGACTGATCAGTCTTCGGTTTCTTAAATAAGTCCTTGAAGGATCGAGGAATCCTGTCAGGCGAGGATGTGCAGCAGGCAGTTGCGGACTTCGCCACGCAGCAGGACAAGGTGTTTTACAAAACGGGTATCGTCAACCTGTTGCGTCGGTGGTGTGATTTCCTCGATGCTCACGGCGATTTACCCGATTGCCATACCGATTCTTGACACCACAGCCATCGAATGGGAACTTTTTGATCACCCCTTATGTTGTACGGAATATTTAAAAAATAAATATAAAATTTCGTAATAATCACGAAATAGGAAGTCATTCATGCACTTTCTGAATATTAACTATCTGTCCCCATTGATTAGAATTTTATCTCTGGGTAGCAGTACTCCTGCAACTACAAAAATTAGAACATGTAGGCTTTCACAAGACGAGCTATTATGGTCAGCTGACAATAATACTAAATTATCTCTTGTTAAAAGTCGCTTCATATTGAACTACTACTACGAAGTTATATGATGTCTTATTTCGTCTTCTATTTGCTGCATGAACGGTGTGGTTTTTAACTTTTCCTTTTTTGTGTCTGTTGACAGTGATTTGTTTGTAGTATGTGAGGTTCGCCAGTTATGGGAAAGATAGTTTTTTCTCAGTACCCAAACATGTTTCAGCACCACTGTTGCATCATCAGTGGCTTTCCGTTTTATTTATTCTGTAATGTGAACATTTTTATTAAATGATTACAAAATTACGTGGATATTTAGTTCAAACAATAGTTCGTTTCTTTTTGCTAATACTTTTACATTTGGTGTGCATGATTTTTCCGGACCACTTGTTTATTATTTATTACAGGTAGCTTGTAATATGCAACCAAACGATGTTGATGAGAAATTTTGCTGGAAATTAACCTATTATCTAAAACGTAATTTAGTTCGTTGAGATATTTCGCGTCTATATTCGTTTTTACTTACATTATCGTGTGGCAAAATTCAAATTTGGTGCCGAACTCGCTTGTGAGCAAATGAACACAGACTGGGCTGGGACACACAACAACCACAATTACATCGTGTTTTGTTGAAGTGCAAAGTGCTTTTACGACTTTATTTGTGCAAACACGTTTATATTTACGTGTGCATTACGACACCTTATCATAATGCTGAGAATAAAATGGCTTGCCACACGAAAACGTAAGTAAAAACGAATAGAGGCTTGAAATATCGCGACAAACTAAATTTCGTTTAGATGATAGGTTAACTCCCAGAAAAATTTCTCGTCAACATCATTTGGTTGCAGATTACAAGCTACCTGTAATAAATAATAAACAAGTGGTCCGGGAAAATCCTGCACACCAAACCTAAATGTATCAACAAAAAGAAACGAACTATTGTTTGAACTAAATATCCACATAATTTTGTAATCAATTAGATAAAAATATTCACATTACAGAATAAATAAAACGGAAACCCATTGTTGATGGCACAGTGGTGCTGAAACATGTTTGGGTACTGAGAAATAACGGTGCTTTGCATAACTGACGGACCTCACATCCTGCAATATTAACTGCAGACACGGTCAACACAAGGAGCTGCAAATCCAAATGATGAATAGTGATTTGTCTGCTTATACCTTGTGTTACCAGCACGTACTCATTCGTGAACTGTTCTAATTATCACATAACCATCTCTGTATGACGGAACCAGTCGTATTTTACATCCTACTCAAGAGCTAAGGAGAAATCTGCTTGATTAGTATCTCATGCATTCAAAACATTACATCGATAAACTCCTCGCTATACATCTGTTTTTACACATCTATTAAGACAATTTGTCTTAAATCACTGTCATCTCTTCCACTACGTTCGCAAAGTATTCCTTTCAATCTCTCTTCGGTTTTTTACTCTCCAAATATATCACACATGTCTCTTGTTCCATGGTTTTATTTTCATCCCTCTCTACTATTACCCGTGTGACGCCATCTACAACGTGCTACTTGGTAGACAGTTATTACAATTAGACTAATTCATGAACTGCTCTGACAACGGATATTGTCATATACTGGCAGGGCGCTGCATTCCATATGAACTGTGCTTCATGAACAGACTCATAAACAGACCTTATCCGATCATTTTTTAAATTAAATTCTTCATCTACCACTTCGTGGTACGTAACATTCTTCTCCACGCCACTCTCCATATACTGGTAAACCGCGATCGGATTCAATTCATTCCACTCGATAATGCGAAATAAGTTCGTACCTCATGTGAATAAGCCGTTCACATAAACTTCTTGCGAGTCATCGAATTTTTAGCAGATGCAAATTGAAATCTGAAAAGCTTTCAAACTTTTAATAAAAAAGAAAGTCTTTTGAAAGTAGGTGTATCTCAGAACGACTAAGAATACTCCACATGACGTAAAATTTTAGTCGGTAGCACTTCATCCGTTTGTGTTTAAAGATAGGAGAGAGGTTCGGATATTATTTCTGTAACAAACATATATCAGGAACATTTAGGCATCAAAAACTTTTTTGATAAGAATGAAAATAGTGACACGAACACTAGACATCTTGTTTACAAGACTTAATCATTAATTACGTGCTGCTAGGTTCTACACCCGTACCCTTTTCGCTGTAGCTGCTTTCGATCTGAAATTTAATTTTTTAAATATATTGTCAATATACATCGCGTAACGTACACCAGGAACGCTTGTTATCTTCGAAAAAAGCAAATGACAAAGCAGTTTTGCTTTAGTTGGTTGCAGTCTGTGTCGGAATTACATTTTTTGCTGGATTAAAGCACAGATTTTGGCAGAAGAAATTGTTATGAATGATGTAGTGGTTCGTAAAGACAATAGTATTCACAAGGACGTGATACAGCACCGTGTTGAAGAAGGTTCATCGGTAAACATGGGTAAACTTGCCCATCAACTGCGCTCTTCGATGATTACAGTTGGCAGAGGAGCAAACACAGTTCTGTCTACCAGAAACGTGAGCAGGCAGAGGGACCAGTTGAATCCGAACCCAGAACTCAGTTCTGTCGATGGATTATCCAGAGCAGGGCCGAAATCTCTTCAGTTTGTACTGTATTGTACACCGCAGAGGACACCTCAGTCAAGCATAATGGTCTGAAGTTGGAGAAAATATCTGCCTTATGCTAGATACAATTTATTTACTTTCCTTTTTCCCATTAATGTTTCAGCACTTCATGTACTTTTTTCAATGAATGTTTTTTTGTTCTCCTTAAGGGGAGGTAACAGTGAAATTTCAACCCGATCGTAAAAAAATCACAGAGAACTGAAAAAGTGTTTCATAACATATCTTGGAATGCTGAATGAAGTGGTTACATCCAGTTTGCTAAATAATAATTTTTCCATGCTTATTGAAAATTGACGAAGGAGTAGCATTTTTTCGTTTTGGCCATTTTGATTCTTTTTAAACAAATTTAAGTATTGTGACGTTTGTAGCACTATATACATACGAAAGGTGTAGATAAATTATAAAAATGTCTTTTTTATAATACTTGACATGAATTTAGCATAAAATAGAATTACTACGACATTATACAATCTTTGGCCCAGTAGGAAGGAAAAATAAATGAAGTACCAAGTGATATTTTAAAAACTGTATTCTTTGTTTTCAGCTTATATACCGGTATTACATCACATGCACACCATATATATGTGAATAATACGCAGTTACATCAAAACAAACCGGCACCTCAGGTTACAGCATCACATTCGAATATAGCTTCTTCTCTCTGTTGGTTGGCAAAATCAAATTTTCGACGAACTTCCCTGTATTTTATCGAATTTTTTACATCGGCTTGCTGCAATACTACTTTGTCCTTTTTTTGCATATACTTGTGCTGTTAGAGAAGCATATACGAGTCCTAATTTTGTCATTATTTCTGAAATAACTCTGTGAGAGCCAAAATTATATTTACAAACACTGATAGAAGCTTCTACTTTTACTCATTGCAGGAAGACCTATTCCATTTAATTCGAGCAAATCGTGCTAGTAGGGATACATCAGTCAAGCGAGTATAAAGACGCAGTATTTTATCAAAAAAAAGTTGATTTATTGGTGTTTTTATATTATAAGGATGAGATCCAGGGCCGGCCAGAGGGGCCGAGCAGTTCTAGGCGCTACAGTCAGGAACCGCGCGACCGCTACGGTCGCAGATTCGATTCCTGCCTCGGGCATGGATGTGTGTGATGTTCTTAGGTTTGTTAGGTTTAAGTAGTTCTAAGTTCTAGGGGACTAATGACCTCAGAAGTTAAGTCCCATAGTACTCAGAGCCATTTGAACCATTTGATGAGATCTTGGCTCAGTTTCTTTTGCCAATGCTAACTGATAAAACCACCATGATGACTCTCTTTTCAGGCAGGGAGAGTGTTGAGGATTTTTATCAGTAGAAGCGCAGTGATATATTGATGCATATATTGCATCTTCCATATTCTGTAAATATTATATTAAATTGACGCTAATGTAGCTGTAAAACGACAGTCATGTTTGTATTTACCTCTATACCATCTTTATTTCTATACATTGCTTTTTTGCAATATTCTGCAAGTTTTTCTATAGTAGTGTCCTTCAGTTGTCCTTAACCCTTCCCACTCAACGTTACTTATGCTTCTTTCTTCTTTCAAAATTTTGTTGTACCTGCAGAGACCCCGCAAAAAGTATGTGTTATAAATGTATTCTATCTGAATTCTGTATATATATACTGAAAATAAAGAGGTTGTGAAGTAGATATGTGTACAAATCGACGTATACAAAAGAGATTTTATGTAGACATACTGACATACAGTATTTTTTTGCAACAAGATTCACATATTCGTCCTTTTACATTTTGTGATTATCTCCATAAATATTCAGCGACATGATATGATTGAAAGCTTTTGAATCACCATCTGAGAGCATTTTGGTATATCGAAATCCATAGCTTTCGGATCGTTTCCATATATTTTCAGCAACAGTAGGTGCCATCGCACCAGAGGATACTGAATGATTCATGGTACATGGATTGGCGTGTTCTTCCAACCAAATTGGTGTTCCGGTGAATCTTCACCTAATTGAGTTACTGTAGCCACGCAAGTTTGATAAAGCTTTATTTCAATATAAAAATCAACAATGTATCCCGCAAACAAATCAATAAGGCTGTCGAAACCAACTATTGATCGAAAACCTCCAGTTGACCATGAACAATCGTAAATCACGCCTAAATCTATTTTGACGTGTGAACTTTGCGCTGTTGTATCACTCTTGGCTACATTATCATCAGTAACCCCTCAAACTGAATCCACATTCCAACTGTCCTCACAATTATTGTCAATAAGCTCATTATCAGAATCAAATTTTGAGTTTTCCTCAAGATACTTATGAACAAGCTTTTTCTCAAAATACAGTTTTGAATTTTCAGCAGAGTCACTTTCAATAAGCTCGCAATCTGATTCTAACCTCTAATATGTATTTTTTACTGTTGCCAGACAGTCATCAAAACTGACTTTCGTAGATTCGTTAACGGCAGTTTCTACATGTCACACTGAAAAGTACCACAGGACGAAGACCACATATTTACAATCATGGCAATATGTGGTAATAGTATTAGTAGTAGTAGTTTTATTCATCGATAGATCTCTTTTTACAACAATATAGGCCATGTCAAAGTATTTACAAAATTAGATCAATTTAAAATAAGCTAATTAGTATGCTCGTATATTTACAGACTTTTAGTTAGAGACAATCATTTGAATTACTCCTGGTGTACAATACTTTTTTTACAAATAATTTATTAAATAATGTAATGCCACATTGTTCACTCATATCTCACTATCAGTCACTGCACACACTATACACATATTGTTTCGTAACACTTCACACACACACACACACACACACACACACACACACACACACACACACACACGCACGCACACCCACCCACCCACCCACCCTCCCACCCACACACACACACACACACACACACTGGTAATCTCTGGGTCATTTTCTGTACTGCAACTTCCCATTTCCTTTCCTGAAAAACTGAGTTAGCATCCCTCCATAATGAGTGAGATGTTGAGCGCAGAAAGAGGAAGGGGTATAAGTATTTCTAGAAAGGAAAAAAGAGAAGGAAAAGAACATAAAGCGAAGGTGTTATGTGGGATGTTGGATATTTTATAATCATTATTATTATTATTATTATTTATTTGTATAACATTTTTTATCAAAACCCTACTCTGTTTTAGCTAAGTAACGCTTCAATGTATAAAATGTATTGCATAATAGGTACCTTTTAGCTTCCTTTTTAAGTAAGTGTATTTTTGAAATTTCTTCAATCTCTTTTGGTAATTTATTGTACAGTCTTATTCGTTAGTAGAAAATGCTGTTTTGAGTTTTTTTGATTATTTCTTCTTAGCAAATTAAGTTGAGTCTATCTATTGTTCCATGGTCATGGACAGAACTGTTTGTGCAGTAATTACCAATGTTATGTTTGATGTGTGCAACTGACTGGTAAATGTATTCATATGGAGCAGTTAAAAGCCCCAGTGTTCTGAACATATCTTTACAATGAGCTCGACTAGTATTTTTGGTTTTATTCTTATGGGACTATTCTGGAGTTTGATAATTGTGTTCATATTTTGTGCATTTGTTCCCCAAAAAAGAATGCCATAGCGAAGAACTGAGTGTACATATGAGTAATATGTAACTAAAAGACACTGCATATTACACAATGATGATAAGATTCCACTTCAACTGAGAATCAATATTGATTCCCAGAAATTTTGCATTTGATACATAGTCTATAGAGGTGCCATCTACATTTAAATGAACATCGTCATTTTTCCTCTTCAAACTGAAATTCATGGCATTAGTTTTCTTTATGTTCAATGTCACTTTATTACTTATTGACCAATCATAAACTTCCTTGAGAGTTTCATTTGCTTTCTCAGCAAGGAGTTCTCTTGTTTTCTCAGTGACTATAATATTGCTGTCATCAGCGAAGAGGATTTTTTCACCACGAGTAACATTACTGGGAAAGTCATTGATGTATATCAGGAACAGTATTGGTCCTAATATGCTACCTTGAGTAAACCCTATATAAATGTATTTTGGTTCTGATAAGTGTTTTACTAAATGTTTGGATCTATTTGGAGTATGTGTTATCTCTACTCTTTGTACCCTGTGCGTTAGGTATGATCGAAACCATTCATTAGCTACGCCCTCTTATTCTAGTGCTTCTAATTTATTTAATAGAACCTTTTGGTCGACTGTATCAGACGCCTTAGAAAGATCCAAAAATATTTCTGTGACACACTCATCTTTATCAAGAGTACCAAGTGCAACTTTTGTGAATTCTACTGTAGCTGACTGCATATTTTTGCCACTTCGGAAACCAAACTGTGATTCGCTTAAAAGATTGTATCTATTCAGGTAATTCATTAATCTGTCTTTCATAATTGCTTCTATTATTTTTGAGAATGCTGACAGCGGGGAAATGGGCCGGTAATTTTCTATGTCTTCCACGTTATCTTTCTTAAGCCCTGGAAATGTCCCTGATGTGAAGTATTCATTTATTATATTTTTTAAAGGGCCTTGTACAATCCCTATGCATTGTTTCAGTACACTTCAATCCACTTCGTCTAAGCCTACTGACTTTTTTTTTTAGTTTTTAAATTGTTTTACTGACTTTATTCTCTGTGGTTGGAAGTAACATCATTGTATTTAGTGTAACATTATTTACAGGTATTATATTTGTTTGGGGGAATTTTTGCTGCAATTTCTCTGCAATACTTGAAAAATGCTCGTTTACATAGTTTGCTAGTTGCTGTGGATCATTTATTACTATATCCCTCTTCCTTAGCAGTATGTTATTGTGAGTTTGTTTGCCAATCCCCATTTCCTGTTTTATAACATCCCAGACTGCTTTGCTTTTATTCTCTGTATTATATATTATTTCGTCATTAAATGACTCTTTTGCAGCAATCAGCACCTTCTTATATATCTTTTTGTATCTATGATAGAAATGTAAGAATTCTGGATCATTGCGAATCTTTTTCATGGAACTGAGGTGTTTAAGTGTTTGGGAGAACTTCTTAATACCTGCTGTTATCTAACTGTTTTTGTGAGATCTTGATACAGACATACATACTTTTGGAAATGCCTTTTCAGAGTTCAATTTAAACAATGTGGAGAATTTAGAGAATTTCATATTCATATTGGTTTCCTTATGCACTTCATCCCAGCTTTGTTTTTCTAGTTCTTTTGAAAAATCTTTTATTTTGATTTCTGATGGATGTGGTTTGTAGGCTTGTAGTTTAGGGAATGATTCGATGCCTGACTTTACTGTTGTTATTTGACAGAGATGGTCTGATAGTCCGAGATCTTTTACAGCTACATCACATTTTTCCCTGTCAATATTTGTGGCCACATGGTCAATTACTGATGAAGTCGTTGTGGTAACCCTTGTTGCACTATTGACCAATAGAGACCTGCCAAAACTTTGCAGGATGTTTATGAAGGTGCTACTCGATTCATTTCTGATGTTAATGTTGATGTTAATGTCCCCACATAGTATTATGTTGACCTTCGTACTTGAGACTTTATCTAGAACTTCTGTTAACTTATTGAAAAAAGTTGAACGCTTGAATATCCTCTGCCTGCTTATATAAATGTCAGGCACAGGCGCTCTGCTTGTGTTTTGTTTGAAACATCTTCTCGACGTATGAATATGTGATATGGAAGATTCGTTCCCCCTCAGTTTGCAATAAGAACATTTTAGCGTGACTTTAAGCGAAAGCCTTCAGCACATTGGGTGTAACTAAAAATTCAACTTGCTACGTTGCAATCAGCGCGCTTCGTTTTTGATAATAATGATGATAACAGAGGAAAATCAAGCAGAATATACTCAGAGTCATCTGTTCCTTCTTCGGTGCTTTTTACGTTGTTAGTACTTGCAATATTGTATTTCCCAACGCTGTTCCCAACAATACTATCAGATTTCATTTGTGTACGTATGTTTTCCTCATACGACATATTTTCGTTGACTCTGTCACTACTGTCACTGATACTTTCGTTTTTTCCACTTTTCACATTTTTCCATCTCTTCAGCACCATCTCACTACAACTTGCAGAGTGTCTCTTAAGTCGAGACATTTTTGTTATTATTAATTACTGGTATTTCATCATATCAAAGAATGTGCTAATACTCGCCCTCCAACGCAGGAAGTGCTGCGTCCGAAAGGGTGGCTCGTCTGCCGCGAGTACATCTGGCCAAGCGGACTCATAGAGGGTCATTTCCGGTCGCCAGGTGTCGTGCTATCCTCAATTGCCGGGCTTCCATGTCGCGTTAGAGTTGGTAGACTGCAGGGGTATAGATTATATGTATGTATTGTGGCATGAATAAAGTTATGTAAATAACTGAACTGTGTTCGAAAATTGATCACATGCTTTCCCTAAGAACCTCACTCCCCGCCGCTAGCCATTCTGGACTAGAAACCTTCATCAAAATTTTCTTTCCAGTTCACAACTGAGTCCTCCGCGAACATAAATACGCATGTCTGTAAACGGCAAAAAGCACTCGTGACAGGGATACACTCCAACGCCACCGGCAAATACGGCGACACGTACGGAACCTTATTACAGCAATGATACGCCGGGACTGGCGCCAGACCTGCACACGACTCAATGCCACCCTCCCTATCAACTCCTCCAAGTACTGGTCCGCCTTCCATCGTCTTACTGGTTCCCTTTCCGCTCCCCACTACCCCCTTCTCCATAACGATCGCCCCCTTCCAGACAACCTCAGTAAGGCCAACCACTTCCCTTCCCACCTTTCCGAGGTCTTCTCCATCCCCGATGATCCCCACTTTGATTATTCTCTTTTCCCCACTGTCATGGAACGTGCTGATACCTCGGTCGCTCCACTTGCTCCTAGTCTCCAGTACTTGGGGCAATTGCCCCCCTCTGACATCAACACTCCCATCACAGCACAAGACATTAAAATTATCCTCCAGTCCAAACGCAACATGGCCCCTGGTCACGACTGTGTCACCTACCGTCACCTTCGAGAAAGCCCCTATAACTTCCTGACTGTCCTTGCCCATCTCTATAACGTCATCCTCTCTACTGGCTTCTACCCTGACCTGTGGAAGACCTCCCGCGTCCTCTTATTCCTCAAACCCAACAAACCCCCTTCTGCCGCCTCTTCCTATCGTCCCATCTGCCTCACCTCCGTCTTCAGTAAGGTCTTTGAATCCATCCTCTCCCACCGTATCCATCAGCACCTTGCTCAACACCACCTCCTGCCCCTTACCCAGTGTGGCTTCCGACCCTCCTTCTCTGCTGAAGACCAACTCCTCAATCTTGTTCACCTTCTGTCCCTCCAGCTCAACTCCCGTCGCTCCGCCATTTTTGTTTCCCTTGACCTCCAAAATGCCTATGACCGTGTATGGCATCCCGGTCTCCTCTTTAAACTCCAAACCTACGCTCTACCTATCAATTTTGTCCGTCTAGTCGCTTCCTTCCTCTCGCACCGTCCTTCCTATGTCACCCTCCACAACACCAACTCCTGTATCTTTTATCCCATGGATGGCGTCCCCCAGGGTTCTGTCCTCTCCCCTCTCCTTTATCTTTTGTATACAGCTGATATGCCCAAGCCACCCCCACCAGTCCACCTTCTCCAGTATGCTGATGACACCGCCTTCCTGGCTCTCTATCCTACCCTTCAACGGTCTCAACGTACCCTCCAAACCCACCTCAACCAGTTCACCACTTGGTGTAACCAGTGGTTCCTCCGTCTCAACCCCTCCAAAACCCAGGCAATCATCATAGGCCACACCACTCGCTCCTTTCGCCTCCATGATTTCTACCTCACCCTTCATGGTCGTCCTATCCAGCTCACCCCCACCCTGAAATACCTTGGCCTCACCTTCGACCGACACCTCACCTGGACCCCTCATCTCCAGAATATCCAGCAGAAACCCCATTCCTGCCTCCGCCTTCTGAAACTCCTGTCTGGCCGGACATGGGGATTGCATCCTTCTACCATCCTCCACACCTACAAATCCCTCATCCATCCTATCCTCTGTTATGCCAGCGTTGCCTGGATCTCCGCCCCCACACGCTTTTACAAGGCCCTCCAAATCCTTGAACGCCATGCGCTCCGCCTTGCCTTCCGTATCCGCCTTCCTTCCCCCACACAGCTCCTGTATGAACTGATCCCCTTCCCCCACCTCCTCTTGTTCCTCCAACATCTCCGCATCCTTTACATTGTTCGCAGGCTTGATCCCCCCCACCCTCTGGTTTCCTCCTTCCTCTCCACCCCCCGCCCGTTGCCGCACCTCTAACGCTGTATCCCTCCCTCTCTCCACCTCCACACCCTCCATCTCCTTCATCAGGGCAATTTCCAACGCCTCCCCCTCCCGGATGACGAACTTCGCCGTGACATCTACCCTTCCTTCCAACTATAACCTGGCCTTGTCCCCCCCCCTCCTCCCCAGGGCCCCCTTTTTCCTCTTCCCTCCTTCTCCCAGAGCGGATTTTCCTCCATCCCCCCCGCCCCTGAGACCCTGCACCCCATACTTGCCTCTTTCCTTCCCACATCCCTCCCTACCTGGCCTTCTTCAGCGCGCCCCCCGCTCATCTCCTCCATCCCTTCCCCTCCCTCCCTTCTTCAGGTCCCCCTCATCTCCTAGCGCCTGGCAGATCCTCTGTATTGATCATCATCAGTGTGCCACGTCAGTGTTGTCTAGTGCTGTTTCTCCTGTGCGTCAAGAGGTGTGATTTTAATTGTGTACTGCCTTGAGGTTCGCCGTCAGTGTTATGTTATGTGCTATGGCATCCGTCGATACCTTTATACTGTGCCTTGTGTTCTTTTAATCATCGCAGTGTGTGGCTTTTTGTGTGTGCTACTTTTAAACAGTTTTTTATCTCCATTTTAGTCATCCCATTTTTTTGTCTATTGCCTTCCATGTTGTTCCCCCTTTTGTTATCTATGTTCACCTTATTCTCTCCTTTGCTGTTTTTAAATGTCTTCTATTGTTTTGTTCTATGTCTTTCGGCTGAAGAGCAGCGCATATGCTGCTGCCAGCCCGCCCCGATGGGGAATTGAAATACAATAAAGAAAAACAAAAACGGCAAAAAGTAAACTATAGTTACACTAACTTATTTACGTTGATTTAGAATGCACATATAGATCAGGCAAATACACATACACGATAACGGATGTAAGTACAGATTATGCACATATATAGATACATTCATACGGAATTAAGGTTTCAATTAAATTTCTACACTGCCCATATCTAGTGATAGAAAACGAACTGTATTTTAACTTTCTTAAAAAAATGACTAAAATAAAAAAAATCCTACTCCTCCAACAATTGTAAGCATTTTCGTCGCAGACTCGTTTTGTGAATACATTCCGTGATCACCAACTACCCCACCTATGGGTTTGAAAAAGATAATGATTTTTATCAAAATTCAACAGTCGAAAAGTAAGAAAAAATTTTGTTTAGAAAACCTGATTTTCCCACTTACTTAAGTATGTCAAGATATGTTATAAAACAAATTTTCAGCCCTGTCTGGCTTTTTTTTTTTTTTTTAACGATCGGGTTGAAATTTCGCACTCATTGTCTGCTGACAGTGTCACGTGAAACATGCAGCTTATCCTAATTATTTCTAGTGTTACCGTTTTGTTTGACGTTGTATTTAACTATATCTTAATGTCATAAAGTTGTTGTTGTTCTTGTGATCTTCAGTCGAGAGACTGGTTCGATGCAGCTCTCCATGCTACTCTATCCTGTGCAAGCTTCTTCATCTCCCAGGACCTACTGCAACTAATATCCTTCTGAATCTGTTAAGTGTTTTCATCTCTTGGTCTCCCTCTACGATTTTTACCCTCCAGTCTGCCCTCAAATACTAAATTGGCGATCCCTTGATGCCTCAGAAAATGCCCTACCAACCGATCTCTACTTCTGGTCAAGTTGTGACACAAATTTATCTTCTCTCTAATTCCATTCAATACCTCCTCATTAGTTACGTGATTTACCCATCTAATCTTCAGCATTCTTCTGTAGCACCACATTTCGAAAGCTTCTACTCTCTTCTTGTCTAAACTATTAATCGTCCACGTTTCACTTACATACATGGCTACACTCCATACAAATACTTTCAGAAACGACTTCCTGACACTTAAATCTATACTCGGTGTTAACAAATTTCTCTTCTTGAGAAACGCTTTCCTCGCCATTGCTCGCCTACATTTTGTATCCTTTCTACTTCGACCATGATCAGTTATTTTGCTCCCCAAATAGCAAAACTCATTCACTACTTTAAGCTTCTCATTTCCTAATCTAATTCCCGCAGCATCATTCGATTTAATTCGACTACATTCCATTATCCTCGTTTTGATTTTGTTGATGTTCATCTTATATCCTTCTTTCAAGACACTGTCCATTCCGTTCAGCTTCCCTTCAGGTCCTTTGCTGTCTCTGACAGAATTGCAGTGTCATCGGCGAACCTCAAGGTTTTTTTTTCTTCTCCATGGATTTTAATTCCTACTTCAAATTTTTCTTTTGTTTTCTTTACTGCTTGCTCAATATGCAGATTGAGTAACGTCGGGGAGAGGCTACAACCCTGTCTCACTCCCTTCCCAACCACTGCTTCCCTTTCATACCCCTCGACTCGTATGACTGCCATCTGCTTTCTGTACAAATAGTAAATAGCCTTTTGCTCCCTGTATTTTACCCCTGCCACCTTCAGAATTTGAAAGAGAGTATTCAAATCAACATTGTCAAAAGCTTTCTCTAAGTCTACAAATGCTAGAAACGTAGGTTCCCCTTTCCTTAATGTATTTTCTAAGATTTGTCGTAGGGTCATTGTCGCCTCACGTTTCCAACATTTCTACCAGCTTTTTCCTTCGTCTGTAAAGAATTCGTGTTAGTATTTTACAGCCATGGCTTATTAAACTGATAGTTCGGTAATTTTCATATCTGTCAACATCTGCTTTCTTTGGGATTGAAATTATTATCTGAGGGTATTTCACTTGTCTCATACATCTTGCTCACTAGATGGTAGAGTTTTGTTAGGCCTGGCTCTCCCAAGGCCATCAGTAGTTCTAATGGAATGTTGTCTACTCCTGGGGCCTTGTTTCGACTCAGGTCTTTCAGTGCTCTGTCAAACTCTTCACGCAGTATCATATCTCCTAATCATCTTCATCTACATTCTCTTCCATTTCTATAATATTGTCCACAAGATCATCGCCCTCGTATAGACCCTCTGTATACTCCTTCCACCTTTCTGCTTTCCCTTCTTTGCTTAGAACTGGGTTTTCATCTGAGCTCTTGATATTCCTGCAAGTGGTTCTCTTTTCTCCAAAGGTCTCTTTAATTTTCCTGTAGGCAGTATCTATCTTACTTCTAGTTATATGTTCCTCTAAATCATTACATTTGTCCTTTAGCCATCCCTGCTTAGCCATTTTGCACTTCTGGTCGATCTCATTTTTGAGACGTTTGTATTACTTTTTGCCTGCTTCATTTATTGCATTTTTATATTTTCTCCTTTCATCAATTAAATTCAATATTTCTTCTGTTATCCAAGGATTTCTACTAGCTCTAGTCTTTTTGCCTACTTGATCCTTTGCTGCCTTCACTACTTCATCCCTCAAAGCTACCCATTCTTCTTCTACTGTATATCTTTCACCCATTCTTGTCAATCGTTCCCTAATGCTCTCCCTGAAGCTCTCTACAACCTGTGGTTCTTTCAGTTTATCCAGGTCCCAGTTCCTCAAATTCCCATCTTTTTGCAGTTTCTTCACTTTTAATCTACAGTTCGTAACTAATAGATTGTGGTCAGAGTCCACATCTGCCCCTGGAAATGACTTACAATTTAAAACCTGGTTCCTGGATCTCTGTATTACCATTATATAATCTGTCTGAGACCTCCCAGTGTCTCCAGGCTTCTTCCATGCATACAACCTGCTTTTATGATTCTTGAACCAAGTATTAGATACGAGGATTAAGTTATGCTCCGTGCAAAATTCTACCAGGTGACTTCCTCTTTCATTCCTTACTCCCATTCCATATTCATCTACTACGTTTCCTTCTCTTCCTTTTCCTACTATCGAGTTCCAATCACCAATGACTATTAAATTTTCGTCTCCCTTCACTATCTGAATAATTTCATTTGTCTCATCATACATTTCATCAATCTCTTCGTCATCTGCGGAGGTAGTTGGCATATAAACTTGTACTACTGTGGTAGGCGTGGGCGTCGTATCTGTCTTGGCCACAATAATGTGTTCACTATGCTGTTTGTAGTAGCACCGGCATTCCTATTCATTATTAAACCTACTCCTGCATTACCCGTATTTTCTTTTGTATTTATAACCCTGTATTCACCTGACTAGAAGTCTTGTTCCTCCTGCCACCGAACGTCACTAATTCCCACTATATCTATCTTTAACCTATCCATTTCCCTTTTAAATCATCTAACCTTCGTGCCCGATTAAGAGATCTGACGTTCCACGCTCCGATCCGTAGAACGCCAGTTTTCTTTCTCTTGATAACAAGTCCTCCTGAGTAGTCCGCGCCCGGAGACCCGAATGGGGGACTGTTTTACTTCCGGAATATTTTACCATACAGTAAAGCTGCATGCCCTCGGGAAAAATTACGGCTGTAGTTTCCCCTTGCTTTCAGTCGTTCGCAGTACCAGCACAGCAAGGCCGTTTTGGTTAGTGTTACAAGGCCATATGAGTCAATCGTCCAGACAGTTGCCCCTGCAACCACTGAAAAGGCTGTTGCCCCTCTTCAGGAACCACACGATTGTCTGGCCTCTCAACAGATTCCCCTCCGTTGTGGTTGCACCTACAGTATGGCTATCTGTATCGCTGAGGCACGTAAGCCTCCCCACCAACGGCAAGGTGGATGGTTCATAATGTTACTAAATGTAAAATAATATGTTATTGCTTTGAGATCTATACGAAAAGCCATGTTAATAGAAGATGTAGCCATGCTTGATCCTCAGAGGAGGAAGCATCCGACTGGGTTACTAGTAACTTACGCTTCACAAGGTGCGACATTGTCGCGAATAGAATGCTGATCCAGAAAGTGTAGAATAAACTTCTTTTATTTCTGTCCATGGTCACGAAATGTTTTGGCCCTTAGGCAAACGGTTTCGGTTCGATGACTGTCTTCAGATCTGGTAGAGAACTTAGGAAAACCAAATTCAACTAACTGAAAGTCTAAAACTCCACACCTTAACAAATATGACACGGTGGAAAGTAACACTTTCACACATGTGGAAGACAAGCGGTTAAATAAAGTGGTAGCATTCCTGTTTTAAAACGTGTAGTGATGTAATGAAGTCATGGCGGCACCGTCGGAGAATACATACAAAATCAGATTAGCATTGGCCCACATATAAAAAGTACAGTTTCAACTAGGTCACAATGCTGGCAGTCACCTGTCGACGGAGCTACTGTTCACAATAAACTGTGGTACACTAGCCAAAAAATATGTTCGAATCGTAAGCTCGTTAAATGTCGCTGCTCTAACGTACACGGATTCATCATTTGTATAATTGTACAAAATGAAATGAAATTAAAAATACAATAGGTAAAATCTGTAGAGGGCTCAGAAGATGTATAATTTACGATAGCGATAAAATGTAATAAATTATAAACACGAATGAAGTGAAATTTTAAAACTATAAAAGAGATGGTTGAATGACAATATACACTCCTGGAAATGGAAAAAAGAACACATTGACACCGGTGTGTCAGACCCACCATACTTGCTCCGGACACTGCAAGAGGGCTGTACAAGCAATGATCACACGCACGGCACAGCGGACACACCAGGAACCGCGGTGTTGACCGTCGAATGGCGCTAGCTGCGCAGCATTTGTGCACCGCCGCCGTCAGTGTCAGCCAGTTTGCCGTGGCATACGGAGCTCCATCGCAGTCTTTAACACTGGTAGCATGCCGCGACAGCGTGGACGTGAACCGAATGTGCAGTTGACGGACTTTGAGCGAGGGCGTATAGTGGGCATGCGGGAGGCCGGGTGGACGTACCGCCGAATTGTTCAACACGTGGGGCGTGAGGTCTCCACAGTACATCGATGTTGTCGCCAGTGGTCGGCGGAAGGTGCACGTGCCCGTCGACCTGGGACCGGACCGCAGCGACGCACGGATGCACGCCAAGACCGTAGGATCCTACGCAGTGCCGTAGGTTACCGCACCGCCACTTCCCAGCAAATTAGGGACACTGTTGCTCCTGGGGTATCGGCGAGGACCATTCGCAACCGTCTCCATGAAGCTGGGCTACGGTCCCGCACACCGTTAGGCCGTCTTCCGCTCACGCCCCAACATCGTGCAGCCCGCCTCCATTGGTGTCGCGACAGGCGTGAATGGAGGGACGAATGGAGACGTGTCGTCTTCAGCGATGAGAGTCGCTTCTGCCTTGGTGCCAATGATGGTCGTATGCGTGTTTGGCGCCGTGCAGGTGAGCGCCACAATCAGGACTGCATACGACCGAGGCACACAGGGCCAACACCCGGCATCATGGTGTGGGGAGCGATCTCCTACACTGGCCGTACACCACTGGTGATCGTCGAGGGGACACTGAATAGTGCACGGTACATCCAAACCGTCATCGAACCCATCGTTCTACCATTCCTAGACCGGCAAGGGAACTTGCTGTTCCAACAGGACAATGCAAGTCCGCATGTATCCCGTGCCACCCAACGTGCTCTAGAAAGTGTAAGTCAACTACCCTGGCCAGCAAGATCTCCGGATCTGTCCCCCATTGAGCATGTTTGGGACTGGATGAATCGTCGTCTCACGCGGTCAGCACGTCCAGCACGAACGCTGGTCCAGCTGAGGCGCCAGGTGGAAATGGCATAGCAAGCCGTTCCACAGGACTACATCCAGCATCTCTACGATCGTCTCCATGGGAGAATAGCAGCCTGCATTGCTGCGAAAGGTGGATATACACTGTACTAGTGCCGACATTGTGCATGCTCTGTTGCCTGTGTCTATGTGCCTGTGGTTCTGTCAGTGTGATCATGTGATGTATCTGACCCCAGGAATGTGTCAATAAAGTTTCCCCTTCCTGGGACAATGAATTCACGGTGTTCTTATTTCAATTTCCAGGAGTGTATGATTCTGAGACAGTCTTGCGGTGATTATGACACGCTCTTACGCTTATCAGAAACTCTGAAAAAGAAGTTACATCTGCCCTCGCTGAGTATAAGATCTTTATCGGAGAGCGCCGAGGTTAATTTTAGGAATGTAAAGAGGCGGATGGAAGCAGGGTCTTAATCGAAAAGTTGGAGCTCATTCTCTTTGTTTGGTCCCGTCCTTCCCTTTTAATGCAAGGGCAGCAAAAGGCTCCTACAAGACCATAGAGCCTCGCAAAGTTCCGTGTTGACTCTAGTGCTAATCATTCCGAAGCGTGAAAATTCCGAAGTCAAATAGTCGTTGCTCAGCTGGCGTTCTCGCAGTACCTAGGGCGCGCACCAGCCGGCATGTACAGTGGCGGGGTAAATATTTAATTTTAAATTAGGCGAAGTTCTTAAGCCGTGGGAGGCAATCAGGGAGGGCGAGGCGAAGGCGAGAGCGCTGCCTGGTGCTAACGAGCTGAAACTCCGGAGGTGGAGTGGAGCAGCAGACGGGAGCCGGTCGAAGGCTGCCTCCGCGGGCGCGCCGGCTCTCCGCTGTGTGGCCAGCAGGCGGAATGCCGCCGGTGCGGCTTGTAACGGATTCCCTGCAGCAGCCTGGTGGCAACAGTTCCCAGGAATGTCAAGTGTTTCCACGGAAGCCCGGCGCAGTACTGGACTCTGCAACTTGCAGTGTTCAGTGAGGCGATTTTGCTTCGGCGCGTAGACCCTTCGCAGTTCGGCCCTCTAGGACTCACCGCGCAGACGTGGGCGGTCGTTTAATTACGGGTCTGCCGTTCCTCTTCTATAGGAGAGTAAGGAGGAATTAAAGGGCGTGTTGAATAGCACTGTCTATCGCCCACGAATAGGATTGAGAGTAAACCAAAGAAAGGAGAAAGTAAGATTTTGTGTAAGTGGTCATGGACGGCTGTAAGATGTTTCAGGGATTTGAGATTATGAACAGTAACTACACTTATTTCTCATTTACTATTCAGCGATCGTTTTGGTCTGTGTTGGTCCATCTTGAAGGTATCTGGATTTCGGAGATAATAACATTAAAGAAAGCATATAGACTACGTACATCTACATCTACATCTATACTCCGCGAGCCACCTTACGGTGTGTGGCGGAGGGTACTTATTGTACCACTATCTGACCCCCCCTTCCCTGTTCCTTTCACGAATTGTGCGTGGGAAGAACGACTGCTTGTAAGTCTCCGTATTTGCTCTAATTTCTCGGATCTTTTCGTTGTGATCATTACGCGAGATATATGTGGGCGGTAGTAATATGTTGCCCATCTCTTCCCGGAATGTGCTCTCTCGTAATTTCGATAATAAACCTCTCCGTATTGCGTAACGCCTTTCTTGAAGTGTCCGTCACTGGAGCTTGTTCAGCATCTCCGTAACGCTCTCGCCCCATGACGAATCGCGCTGCTTTTCGCTGGATCATGTCTATCTCTTCTATTAATCCAACCTGGTAAGGGTCCCATACTGATGAGCAATACTCAAGAATCGGACGAACAAGCGTTTTGTAAGCTACTTCTTTCGTCGATGAATCACATTTTCTTAGAATTCTTCCTATGAATCTCAACCTGGCGCCTGCTTTTCCCACTATTTGTTTTATGTGATCATTCCACTTCAGATCGCTCCGGATAGTAACTCCTAAGTATTTTACGGTCGTTACCGCTTCCAATGATTTACCACCTATGGCATAATCGTACTGGAATGGATTTCTGCCCCTATGTATGCGCATTATATTACATTTATCTACGTTTAGGGAAAGCTGCCAGCTGTCGCACCATGCATTAATCCTCGTATGTGCTGTGTCAATCGTGAGGGTTCCCTGAATGAACTGTACATTCTCCAGCAGAGTGTGTTCTCACATGAAAATTCTGGGGAGATGAAAACTGTGTGCCGCACCGGGACTCGAACCCAGGATCTTCGCATTTCATGTACAAGTGCTCCACCAGCTGTGCTACAAAAGAATTTTTCACTTTACAGCGGAATGTGTGCAGATGTGAAAGTTATTGGGAGATGAAAACTATGTGTTGGACCGGGACTCGAACCCCGGACATTTAGCTTTCCTGGGCAAATGATCTATCGACTGAGCTGCCCAAGCACGACTCACGACTCATTCTCATAACTTTACTTCCGCCAGTAACTCATCTTCTAGCTTCCAGATTTCACAGAAGCTCGCCTGCGAAACTCGCAGGACAAATACCTGCGGAAGAAAAGGATACTGCGTAACTGCTGAAAGATGGATTAGCCACAGCCTGGTGTATGTTTACCGAATAAATTTTTCCTTCTGCAGCGGAGTGTGCGTTGATATGAAAGTACCTGGGAGATGAAAACTGCGACTCGAAACCAGGACCTTTGCTTTTCATGGGCAAGTGCTCTACCGACTAAGCTACGTCTTTACTGCTTCTCTTCCGGCAGCATCTCAGCTTCTACCTTGCACTAGCATGCAAAGGGTAAATGTGAGAGGTTCGGCCGGCCGCGGTGCCGAGCGGTTCTAGGCGCTTCATTCCGGAACCGCTCGACTGCTACGGTCGCAGGTTCGAATCCTGCCTCGGGCATGGATGTGTGTGATGTCCTTCGGTTGGTTAGGTTTAAGTAGTTCTAAGTTCTAGGGAACTGATGACCTCAGATGTTAAGTCCCACAGTGCTCAGAGCCATTTGAACGACTTTTTTGACAGGTTCGAGTCCCAGTCTGGCACACAGTTTTAATCTACCAAGAAGTTTCATCTTGAAGGCATCTGGATTACGAAGGTAATAATATTATGGAAAGTATACACTTTATACAGGGTGCTACAAAAAGGTACGGACAAACTTTCAGGAAACATTCCTTACACACAAAGAAAGAAAATATGTTATGTCGACATGTGTCCAGAAACGCTTACTTTCCATCTTAGAGCTCATTTTATTATTTCTCTTCAAATCACATTAATCATGGAATGGAAACACACAGCAACAGAACGTACCAGCGTGACTTCAAACACTCTGTTACAGGAAATGTTCAAAATGTCCTCCGTTAGCGAGGATACATGCATCCACCCTCCGTCGCATGGAATCCCTGATGCGCTGATGCAGCCCTGGAGAATGGCGTATTGTATCAGAGCCGTCCACAATACGAGCACGAAGAGTCTCTACATTTGGTACCGGGGTTGCGTGGACAAGAGCTTTCAAATGCCCCCATAAATGAAAGTCATGAGGATTGAGGTTAGGAGAGCCTGGAGGCCATGGAATTGGTCCGCCTCTACCAATCCATCGGTCACCGAATCTGTTGTTGAGAAGCGTACGAACACTTCGACTGAAATGTGCAGGAGCTCCATCGTGCATGAACCACATGTCGTGTCGCACTTGTGAAGGCACATGTTCTAGCAGCACAGGTAGAGTATCTCGTATGAAATCATGATAACGTGCTCCATTGAGCGTAGGTGGAAGAACATGGGGCCCAATAAAGACATCATCAACAATGCCTGCCCAAACGTTCACAGTAAATCTGTGTTGATGACGTGATTGCACAATTGCGTGCGGATTCTCGTCAGCCCGCACATGTTGATTGTGAAAATTTACAATTTGGTCACGTTGGAATGAAGCCTCATCCGCAAAGAGAACATTTGCACTGAAATGAGGATTGACACATTGTTGGATGAACCATTCGCAGAAGTGTACCCGTGTAGGCCAATCAGTTGCTGATAGTGCCTGCACACGCTGTACATGGTACGGAAACAATTGGTTCTCCCGTAGCACTCTCCATACAGTGACGTGGTGAACGTTACCATGTACAGCAGCAACTTCTCTGACGCTGGCATTAGGGTTATCGTCAACTGCACGAAGAATTGCCTCGTCCATCGCAGGTGTCCTCGTCGTTCTAGGTCTTCCCCAGTCGCGAGTCATAGGCTGGAATGTTCCGTGCTCCCTAAGACGCCGATCAATTGCTTCGAATGTCTTCCTGTCGGGACACCTTCGTTCTGGAAATCTGTCTCGATACAAACGTACCGCACCACGGCTATTGCCCCGTGCTAATCAATACATCAAATGGGCATCTGCCAACTCCGCATTTGTAAACGTTTCACTGACTGCAGAACCACGTTCGTGATGAACACTAACCTGTTTATGATACGTACTGATGTGCTTGATGCTAGTACTATAGAGCAATGAGTCGCATGTCAACACAAGCACCGAAGTCAACATTAGCTTCTTTCAATTGGGCCAACTGGCGGTGAATCGAGGAAGTACAGTACATAGTGGCGAAACTAAAATGAGCTCTAACATGGAAATTAAGCGTTTCCGGACACGTGTCCACATAACATCTTTTCTTTATTTGTGTGTGAGGAATGATTCTGAAAGTTTCGCCGTACCTTTTTGTAACACCCTGTATATGGTATCGAGCTGGGTTGCTGACTGCTACATACTCACTGAAGTATGGCCAACCGTTGGTCCATTTGAGGGTGTCTGGATTAGGAAGGTAATAACATTACAGAAAGTGCGTACATATGTACTGTAGTGGTCTTTGGATGACGAACATAACAACAGTACAGGAAGTGTGACATATATACTGTAGTTGTCTGGGTTGCTGGCCACTAAGCAGTCACTGAGGTACAACAAGATGTCAGCTGGGCCATCACGACGTTGAGTGTGGGTGACCTCAGGGCATTCCTTGAGGTCTCAGAAGACAAACAGCTTTCAGTGGTAGTTCTTTCCATATGGAAAATAAGAGCAATGCCCATAGCTGGGACCCATTGAGGCGGAGTAATGTGACGAATATAGCGCTGGCAGCAGGCAGCTGGGTTGGCCTCACAGAAGTAGGCGGTGTCAGCAGAGAACTTCTGAGGAGAAACGGCCGCGTCGAGTGCTGTTAGCAGTTCGGGAGGCAGCACGCTGGACTTCGCGTGCTCCAGATCGAACCCAGGATCTCCGCAGTCGAAGGAGTGTACTAGGTATTAACTTGCGCTGGATGGTCTGACCGGGGTGGATCCATTTCGACGCCAGTGAGCATCAGGCTAGCTGGTGTTAGTTGCTGTCGAGACTGCGGTGAAGTTGAGACAGGAACCAGTGCTATCACTGTCACACCAGTAGAAAAAAAAGGGTCACCTTGAAAGATCTGCAGCTATAGATCCGTCTGCTTGCTGTTCTTGCAGGGCTGGTTTAAGGTCCAAGCATCACAATCCGCCACTAGGGTTGCTAAGTTCTGAGAGGCGCTAGGGGCACCCAGATAAAAAATTAAAATACAGTGTAGCTCGCAATTAATAGCGAATACTGTCGTGGGTGTAAGAGGGAAAAGGGAAGGGGGACGTGTTGGAGTGCCATATGGTAACATACATGGTTGTTCATAGGTGTCTGAGAGTTCAGGAGATGACTGCGCAAAAATCACAAAATATACTGAAAACAGACACACATCAATTCATACAGCACCTTTCTAAATTTGTGACTCAAATAATAGTTTTTCGGTATGGTCACAATTTGTGACGTACCAAACCTCAATATGTGCATGCAGTTCATTGAAATGCATTGACTGGAAAGGAGCAAGAATAGCCTCCTTTGTAAGTCCGTTCGCTGGGTTGCCTGTATGCAGGTACAAACTATTTCAGTTCGGCAATACGGAGTAGAGGATTAGCAATGAAACTTGAAAGCAGCACAACCTACGCATGCAAGCTGTAATTATGAGATTCTGCAAATCATTAGCAGGCTTTACTTTATTAGTGGGACATTGATACATAATAGTACCATGCAGCAAATTCCCATCAACTCTCTGATAAAGTATTGTCGGACACGTACGTCCCGATGTTAGTCAAAGAGTGGAACTACAGATCTACATTTATAAAATATTTCCTAGTGCAGGAAGTACAGTACAGTTAACTACAGTAGCCCAGAGCAGCCTTTTAATACAAACAGTGAATAAACAGAAAGCTCGTTTATTACTATACAAATAACTAATCCATATTTCAAAAGACTAATTTTTATTCAGAGCCAATTTTTATTTTTATGAATATTTATAGGGTTTCCATAAATACAAATTGTCTTTTTATAATACTGTTGTCACGCTAAACGAAAATATTGAGGGGCAACAGAAATGGTTTTTTTATATTAAGGATTAAAAATCCTCAAAGCGAAGACTGCAGACAAATTTTATTGTGATTACTGGTTTCAAATATGAATGAGCCATCGTCAGAGCACAAAAAATAGTCATGGTTAGTGTAACTGCTATAACAGCTGAACACATCATCATGAAATTTTTGAGTGACGAAAGATTTAGGTGGAATAATTGGACATGTCGTTCATATACAATTACGTTGAACGGAGGCATAAAACTAAGTTAAAACTTCATAACTGACACATTTAATCAGTATTTGTGTTGTATCAAATCAGAGGTCATCGTGAGTACATTATTGCAATGTGTTATAGGATATAACGTACTCACGATGATTTCTGGTATGAGACAACACAGATACCGATCAAATGTGTCCGTTACTAAGCTTTAGCAATATAATGCCTCATTCTTATGATATTCGTTCTAATTGTTGTCTGTGATTGATATGTCAAATAATTACACAATGTATGAATGTTGTCACTCAAAATTTTTATGACGTGTGAAGCCATTTGGGAATCACACGTATCAAGACAGTTTCTTATCTGAAGACGGCTCGTGTGTAGCTGAAGGTAGTAATGGCAATAAAATTTGTTCGCGATCTGGACTTCGAGCATTATTTATCCTTAATGTATAAAAATAATTGCAGCAAATTGATAGTTCCCAACGTTAACAATGTCAGGAAATATGAGAAATGAGATTGACAAACGGTTCAAAACAACAGATCAACTGAAGTTCTGCCATCTCAGAAGTAAGGTAACGCATTGTTTAGTTGTGGTTTAAACTATAAGTTTTAGTTTTTGATGTATCAGGAGTGCATTTCTATGTTATTAAATAAAAAATGAGAGTTGGATGAGTCACAAGAAAGGTTAGTGAAAAGCTATGGATGTGTGAACACTCTATTGACTAATTTAGATGCACAGGCAACATCGTAGGCTACGGGCTGCGATCTGTTAAGTAATGATGTGAACCGTGTCCAGAATATGCACGGTACAGTAGATGACTCCTTGCTCTGTTCGTACAGGTAAAGTACTATAATATTATGCTATTAATCTAGCAAACAACTTAGGGAAGTACTGAGTTGCTCTGTACCATAGGCATAAGCCGTATCAGCACTCTATTTGGCACTGGTTTTGACTGATGGCGAATGACGTCAAACGAGTAACTTAACGGAAAAAGATAAGGACGAGGCTGACACCGAGTAACAGCCCCATGCCAGGGGAAACCTTCTTTGTGGCTCGACGTCCACGAAGATGACGTGCTACAGACGCGAAATTTAACAGACAGGAAAAAGATGCTGTGATATGCAAATGATTAGCTTTTAAGAGCTTTCACACGAGGTTGGCGGCGGTGGCGACACCTACAACGTGCTGACATGGGGAAAATTTCCAACCGATTTCTCATACACAAACAGCAATTGACCGGCGTTGCCTGGTGAAACGTTGTTGTGATGCCTCGTGTGAGGAGGAGAAATGCGTACCGTCACGTTTCCGACTCTGATAAAGGTCGGATTGTAGTCTATCACGATTGCGGTTTATCGTATCGTGACATTGCTACTCGCGTTGGTCGAGATCCAATGACTGTTAGCAGAACATGGGATCGGTGGGTTCAGGAAGGTAGTATGGAACGCCGTGCTGGATCCCAACGGCCTCGTATTACTAGTAATCGAGATGACAGGCATCTTATCTGCATGGCTGTACGGATCGTGCACCTACGTCTCGATCCCTGAGTCCACAGATGGGGACGTTTGCAAGACAACAATCATCTGCACGAACAGTTCGACGACATTTGCAGCAGCATGGACTGTCAGCTCGGAGACCATGGCTGCAGTTACCCTTGACGCTGCATCACAGACAGGAGCGCCTGCGATGGTGTACTCAACGACGAACCTGGGTGCACGAATGGCAAAACGTCACTTTTTCGGATGAATCCAGGTTCTGTTTACAGCATCATGGTGGTCGCATCCGTGTTTGGCGACATCGCGGTGAACGCACATTGGAAGTGTGTATTCGTCTTCGCCTTACTGGCGTATCACCTGGCGTGATGGTATGGGGTGCCATTGGTTACACGTCTCGGTCACCTCTTGTTCGCACTGACGGTACTTTGAACAGTGGACGTTACATTTCAGATGTGTTACGACCCGTGGCTCTACCCTTCATTCGATCCCTGGGAAACCCTACATTTCAGCAGAATAATGCAAAACCGCATGTTGCAGGTCCTGCACGGGCCTTTCTGGATGCAGAAAATGTTCGACTGTTGCCCTGGCCAGCACATTCTCCAGATCTCTCACCAATTGAAAACGTCTGGTCAATGGAGGCCGAGCAACTGGCTCGTCACAATACGCCAGTGACTACTCTTGATGAACTGTAGTATCGTGATGAAGCTGCATAGGCAGCTCTACCCGTACACAACGTCCAAGCCCTGTTTTACTCAATGACCAGGCGTATCAAGGCCGTTATTACGACCAGAGGTGGTTGTTCTGGGTACTGATTTCCCAGGATCTATGCACCCAAATTGCTTGAAAATGTAATCACATGTCAGTTCTAGTATAATATATTTGTCCAATGAATATCCGTTTATCATCTGCATTTCTTCTTGGTGTAGCAATTTTAACGGCCAGAAGTGTATTTTTAAATTTTTTTTCCCAGGTGGGTTGCTATCAAGGTCTAAAAGAGAAACCACTTATATAACATCTTTCCTACTAAATTTTCCTTGTATGAAAGATTTCTATTTTTTTCGTTATATTAAAAGCCGAAACGCAGCCATCTTCAGTTGTTAATTCTTCTTCCTTCCTAAACATGCACACAGTTCTACTCTGACCTTGAAGTTTTACTTTCAGTTATGTCATTCAGTTTTTCTTTACTGAAAAGAAATAGGAAAGTCTTTACCAAAACCACTGTCGCATATGTCATAACGGTTTTACAAATAAATAGGTCTGAACTTTGACTGTGTCATTTGGCACACAAAATAAATTGCTTTACAGTTTCTCTCCACGAAAACGAATTTCCCATTTCACTCTTTATTCAACACTGTATTCTCTGCTTCATATTTACCCTTGTTAGACAAACTGCTATAGACAATGGGAAATTCTAGGAGACACTATCAAGAAGAAGTACAGCTTGCAAGCAGTAACCCGCAAGCGCTATTCCAGGTAGGAATGGAGGAAGATACAGATTTAATGCACATTCGGCGAAGGAGGATTGGAGAAGAAGCATATGATCAGATAAGGTATGGACAGGCAAGGAAACAGGCCCTGACATTTTCAAGGAACCCAGTCCGCCATTAGCCCTACTAGACACAGAATATCTTAATGTGGAAGATTGGACTGGATTGGATTCGGTGCCTTAAGCACTAAGCTTCCTCTCTGTGTAACGAGTTTCCAGATTTACAGGCAGCTGATGGTGTGTACTGAGTAGCATTCTTTGGATTGTTCGTCGTTCAGCTCGTTATCATTTAAATATCTCAAAACATCTCAGTGTTAGTGTGTTGGATCATCATCTTTTTGCCGGAAAATCACTCAAATCCTAACAAATCCTGAACATTTAATCGAAGCAAATCGAGATACAACTGGTCAGCACATTCACTGAAGATTGGACGAATGGACTTACCGTAGCTCCAACGGACCGCATCACACCTTAGATAATGTCTCTTTGTGACGTTGTCTCGGAGTCGTGAAAGAGCACCACATATTGGAGGCAATGGTAATTCAGATCGAGTTTTATTACTCCTATCTGCGAAAAAATACCTCAGTGACTTCATACTACTCTAGAATCTGTCATTTTCTTTTTCACACTGTAGTTCACAGAGAAGACCATAAGTCACTAACTCTTACTATAACACTATCATTGTACTGAATATTTTAAATACACTCCTGGAAATGGAAAAAAGAACACATTGACACCGGTGTGTCAGACCCACCATACTTGCTCCGGACACTGCGAGAGGGCTGTACAAGCAATGATCACACGCACGGCACAGCGGACACACCAGGAACCGCGGTGTTGGCCGTCGAATGGCGCTAGCTGCGCAGCATTTGTGCACCGCCGCCGTCAGTGTCAGCCAGTTTGCCGTGGCATACGGAGCTCCATCGCAGTCTTTAACACTGGTAGCATGCCGCGACAGCGTGGACGTGAACCGTATGTGCAGTTGACGGACTTTGAGCGAGGGCGTATAGTGGGCATGCGGGAGGCCGGGTGGACGTACCGCCGAATTGCTCAACACGTGGGGCGTGAGGTCTCCACAGTACATCGATGTTGTCGCCAGTGGTCGGCGGAAGGTGCACGTGCCCGTCTACCTGGGACCGGACCGCAGCGACGCACGGATGCACGCCAAGACCGTAGGATCCTACGCAGTGCCGTAGGGGACCGCACCGCCACTTCCCAGCAAAGTAGGGACGCTGTTGCTCCTGGGGTATCGGCGAGGACCATTCGCAACCGTCTCCATGAAGCTGGGCTACGGTCCCGCACACCGTTAGGCCGTCTTCCGCTCACGCCCCAACATCGTGCAGCCCGCCTCCAGTGGTGTCGCGACAGGCGTGAATGTAGGGACGAATGGAGACGTGTCGTCTTCAGCGATGAGGGTCGCTTCTGCCTTGGTGCCAATGATGGTCGTATGCGTGTTTGGCGCCGTGCAGGTGAGCGCCACAATCAGGACTGCATACGACCGAGGCACACAGGGCCAACACCCGGCATCATGGTGTGGGGAGTGATCTCCTACACTGGCCGTACACCACTGGTGATCGTCGAGGGGATACTGAATAGTGCACGGTACATCCAAACCGTCATCGAACCCATCGTTCTACCATTCCTAGACCGGCAAGGGAACTTGCTGTTCCAACAGGACAATGCACGTCCGCATGTATCCCGTGCGACACAACGTGCTCTAGAAGGTGTAAGTCAACTACCCTGGCCAGCAAGATCTCCGGATCTGTCCCCCATTGAGCATGTTTGGGACTGGATGAAGCGTCGTCTCACGCGGTCTGCACGTCCAGCACGAACGCTGGTCCAACTGAGGCGCCAGGTGGAAATGGCATGGCAAGCCGTTCCACAGGACTACATCCAGCATCTCTACGATCGTCTCCATGGGAGAATAGCAGCCTGCATTGCTGCGAAAGGTGGATATACACTGTACTAGTGCCGACATTGTGCATGCTCTGTTGCCTGTGTCTATGTGCCTGTGGTTCTGTCAGTGTGATCATGTGATGTATCTGACCCCAGGAATGTGTCAATAAAGTTTCCCCTTCCTGGGACGATGAATTCACGGTGTTCTTATTTCAATTTCCAGGAGTGTAGAAAGAAATACAGTGTTTCATTAATTCGCTATAAGGAAAAGACGTATACAAAGTAGTCCTATGTAGTAGACAACTGACCAGTGCGTGCTCACTAAACTTGACAATATTAATAAACCATTTGTTTTGGACATTATTACTCATAGCTAATGGAGACTTGAAATTCAAACTATATTTCAGTAATATGCGAAATGTTATATCGGTGTTAGGTATAGTAGGATGAAGAGGATATTATGAGATCCTCAAAATTTGGTAGGCAGCACGAAACTGTGACAGTTTGCTATGCGACCAGCTGGATACTCATGATACGCCAAAGCGTTTAAAGACGCATTGTGATTATGCTACGCAAACATGGTTTCTCTCTGATGAGGAAAAAATACCACAGTGATTCCCTTCTTCACACTGTAGTTCACAGGCAAGGCCGTATGTCACTAACTCTTATAATGCGACGTACAGCTTTACCTTATATCCTTGTGCCGTATGAGAGTATTGATGGTTTAGAATTTCTGAGCAACATCATAAGAATGCTTGTGTGAAATATAAGCCTATGATGTGGGAAACTCGGGCAATTTAGCCTTCAAAAGCCTTTGGAGTAATTAACCCCCTCATCTGTACTTACAGCAATTCAAAATGGTTCAAAAGGCTCTGAGCACAATGGGACTTAACTTCTGAGGTCATCAGTTCCCTAGAACTTAGAACTACTTAAACCTAACTAACCTAAGGACATCACACACATCCATGCCTGAGGCAGGATTCGAACCTGCGACCGTATCGGTCGCGCGGCTCCAGACTGTAGCGCCTAGAACCGCTCGGCGACTCCGGCCGGCCTTACAGCATTGTCTGCTGAAGTAAATACCATTTATTCTGCATCGAGTGATATCAGTGGTATATCACTGATGACAACGTCCTGGTTTTAACGGTTAGAATAGCTCTATCACAAGTTCGCTTCATGGACTAGTTCATCTGGACAGCGCCTAGGTAGATTAATGCCATCAGCGCCGGAACTTTAGTCGTTACATTATACGACTTAGTCGGAATATTTAACACGATGCCTACTTCTGGATAATCACTGAGGGAAAACTGATTGTTGGAACTTCCCCTCTTCAAGTCTAATGGAGAAAGAGGTTTCTTGAGGTATCCATTTATTTCACCAGCCTGTGTTCCTTTCGGCATCACAAGTATAAGGCCTGACATTTGATTTCCTGCATTTTTAGTGGTTCCATTTCATAATATGATATAAAGATCGCGAGAAAAAAGTGAGCATTATCTGAACACCTTATTTGCAAAATTACTAAAAAGCTGTAAGTTGCGTTTCTGAAGGCTCTTCAGCTACCATGAAGCAACCTGCTTATCGCATCCTTCAGGAAGGGGCAGAAATCCATTCCAGTACGATTATGCCATTGGTGGTAAATCATTGGAAGCGGTAACGACCGTAAAATACTTAGGAGTTACTATCCGGAGCGATCTGAAGTGGAATGATCACATAAAACAAATAGTGGGAAAAGCAGGCGCCAGGTTGAGATTCATAGGAAGAATTCTAAGAAAATGTGACTCATCGACGAAAGAAGTAGCTTACAAAACGCTTGTTCGTCCGATTCTTGAGTATTGCTCATCAGTATGGGACCCTTACCAGGTTGGATTAATAGAAGAGATAGACGTGATCCAGCGAAAAGCAGCGCGATTCGTCATGGGGACATTTAGTCAGCGCGAGAGCGTCACGGAGATGCTGAACAAGCTCCAGTGGCGGACACTTCAAGAAAGGCGTTACGCAATACGGAGAGGTTTATTATCGAAATTACGAGAGAGCACATTCCGGGAAGAGATGGGCAACATATTACTACCGCCCACATATATCTCGCGTAATGATCACAACGAAAAGATCCGAGAAATTAGAGCAAATACGGAGACTTACAAGCAGTCGTTCTTTCCACGCACAATTCGTGAATGGAACAGGGAAGGGGGGATCAGATAGTGGTACAATAAGTACCCTCCGCCACACACCGTAAGGTGGCTCGCGGAGTATAGATGTAGATGTAGATGTGACACAGTGCCCCAGATAAAATTTGAATATCCACTTCGTCACCTTTATTACCGTTATTACAATTTCATCAAATTCTATCTTGCTGGGTTCGTTAATTATGCATTTCATGTTTCTAGGAGCACTAGTTGAGGCTAGGCATTGACATGCCATTTACTCAGTCAGTTTGTCGTTTTATACACTGAGGAGACAAAAGTCATGGTATACCTCCTAATACAGTGTAGGATCTCCTGTTGCCCGGCACGCTGCAGCAGCTAGGGGTGGCGTGGAAACAAGGCGTTGCAAGTTTCCTGCAGAAATATTGAGACATGCTGCCCCTATAGCCCTCCAGAACTGTGGACGTATTCATTCCATGTAGGCTTTCACGACCGGCGTCTTTATCAGTAAACTTTTCCGGGCTAAGTTGCCGTGGTCGATCTGTAGAACTTCTTCTCCCTGACGTTTCGTTCTCAACTGCGGAGAACATCTTCCGAGGTGAGTCGACGTATTGTCAATGCACGATTTTGGGCACGAACTGACCTCTCGGTTACGTTCCACAAATGTTCGATGGTAGTCATGTCAGGCAATCTGGATAACCAAATCATTCACTCGAACTTCCCAGAACGTTCTTCAAACCAGTCGCAAACAGTTGTGGTCCCGCGACATGGCTCATTGTCACCCATAAAAATTGCATCGCAAATGGTCTACAGGTAGCCGAACATAAGAATATCCAGTCAGTGATCGGTTCAGTCGCACCATTCCATGTAAACACAGTCCACAGTCCACCACCAACTTGCACAGTGTCTGGTTGACAACTTGGGTCCATGGCTTCGTGAGATTTTCACCACACTCGAGCTCTACTGTCTTGCTCTTACCAAGTGAAATCTGGACTCGTTTGACCACGCCATAGTTTTCGAGTCTTCTAGGGCCCAACCGATATGGTCACGAGCCCAGGAGGGGAATTTTAATTCTGTTGGCAAAGGTACTCGCCTCGATCACCTGCTGCCATAGCCATTTAACGCCAAATTTCTCGCCACGGACATGTTCGTCGTGCTTCCCATATTGACAAATCTATGCAAACGCCGCTCCTCTCAGTCATTAAGAGAAGGCCGTCGGCCGCTGCCTTGTCCGTGTTGACAAATAATGGCTGAAATTTGGTATTCTTGGCACACCGTTGAGAATGTGGATCTCAGAATACTGAATCCCCTAACGACTTTCAGAATGGAAGTCTCATGCATCTAGCTCCAGCTAACATTCTGCCTTAAAAAGTCGGTTAATTCCCATCGTGCAGCCATAATCACATCGCACACATCTTCTAAACGTTCTGCGTGGTGTCTGTTTGTTCTATATCGTGTCTCCCTACCACTTTCGCGCAACGACGCTCTGAGCGTGTTTTTTAGGGAATTGACTAGTTTGAACCTGGGACCTGTTGGTGGTAAGGAGACGCCAGACCACACATGACATGTAGAATTCAAAAGAGTTCAGTGAGACTAGCTATGATATAACCAAATACTTAATGATTTCGGCGTCAGCTCCACTGCACTCTCTGTAAAAGAATCTTAATACTAACTAAATTTAGTGGAAGGGGTTCAAGGCTTTCCTATTTTTAGTTAGCTGGTAAAATAACGTCGAAAAAGCAGTTAAGTTTACCATTGGAAATTTTATTCTACTCACAAAACATTGTTTATAAATTGCACTATTGATAAAAGGAAATGTTTTAATACAGGATGATAAAAACCAACTGCGTTCAACAAAAATGTGAACGAATATTCCCTGAATGGGTTTCCAAGTTCTACAATGGATCAAAGGATGACCTATGCCATATCACATCTATAATCTAGGTTTAAATTAAGTTTCACAAAAGAGAAAACTATCAAAATGGTCTATAGCGACCCTCAATTATCTTTAATTACTTATCTAACTTGTCGTAAATTACAGTGGCTGATGTGGCTTCTCAATAATTATATAACAGAAAAATCACCGTGTTTCAGATTTTAACTTACGTAGCAAATGTGAATATCATGAGCTTCAATTGACGATCGACACTAGTATTACGTATAAAGGGGATGTAACAGATGAGACTTCTGCAGTTCTGAGTGAAGCCTTATGCGTTCAAAAATGCGGCATCGCGTGCGTTCATTATCTTGTCGGTGTTCGTCAGGGGGCGGCGGGCAGCACAGCTCCGCACACCTCGCCGTCTCGGAAGCAACTCTCACCTAACTTCTCCTTACTACAATTTACCGAAGTTGGTTAAAAAAAGAACTATCAGGCTGTGTTTTCAACTGACCAGTCAGGGTCTCAATGTTAACCTTAAGCTCCGCCTATAAAAATTCTGTCTGTCCAATGAGAAACGTTATACCTTTCGTGGTGGGGCAATGTTTTTAATGTTTGCAACGTAACAGAGACGCGAAAAAGTCTCACGCTAAAACTTGCGGCTTGTGTGGCCCTTTTAGTGTTATCGTAAGATCTATACTGTTCTTCTGGAGGGCTCTAGCTTTTAACATGGGCTGGGGGGTGGTCCTAGCGGTTAGCTGGCGACGTGGGTGTCCGTCCCTTATCGTAGGGCCTTCTAGCTTAACACGGTTCGCTCTCGGCCTCTGTTCTCGTTTCTCCCCTCGGAACTGCGTCTGTCTCACGGTGGGAAGGTATGACATGCGTTTAGGCATTCTTGTGTTAGTCTGTGGTATTCCATTTGCTCACTAGTTACTCGTATTACTTTGGTTAATTTAATGTCACGATTTATTCGGAGCTATGTGATATACTACTGGATTTGCTTATCACGTCAGGGTTTTCATGGAAGGTGTTGGATTTGCCTGACACCTTACAACCTTACATGAATCACTTGAGCGTAAATGACTGCTCTGCCAATGCTTTGTCCTTTTATTCCTTGTGTACGCGATGCCACCGCTATCTGTACATGTGCATACCGCTGTCCTATGACTTTTGTGTCCTCAGTGTACAGGGGTATGTCCGCTTTCGTAAATGACTGTGTGACTGCCATGCGAAGGACCCAGTATAAATTCTCATTAATGCAAAGGACTTTTCCTTGGTGGGACGAATGAATGTTGTCCACTTAGCTTCGTGATGTCAATTGAGGAGCTACATGAATGGGAAGAAGCGGTTCCAAGGTCTAGAAGGCCGAAAACGGCAGGGAGGGCGATGTGCTGACTCCGTACCCTCCCACACCCCATACCAGTGACGCCGTGTGGGAGAGGGAGACACGGCGGTCGGTAAGTACGGTCCGGTCCTTTGGGCCGGATCGCGGAGCTTTTTCTTTGTTTTTTTAAAAAAAAATATTTATGCTCGACGCTCTCTGGACGCCAAACAGCACAATTTCAAGCTGGAAACTCTGTCATAAAATGTCCAGTCTCGGAGCCTCGGCGTTACATTTTGTAAACAGTGTCGTTAAAGTTTCTTCGGATTTGCTTTTCGTATCCTAATTAATTATATAAACCTTTGCCATTGATCTCTGTCTTGTCGTAGTTCTATGATTTCGTCGCATAATTGAGTAGTTGTCTTGTGTACCAGTATAGTAACATGGTTGACAGTATTACGATATGTACCGATACACAAGTAAGGAAAAGACTGATATCCTGCTTGCATACGTAAAGCTGGGACACCGTTTTATGCGGAAAGGTACATTACAGAAATACTTTACTTAGTCTGAAGGTCGCGGTAATTCGGAGAAGATTAGAAGAGACCTAAAAGTTGCAAGGCAGTACATTACTTTCCTTCTGTAGTCTCAAAGCTGTAACTTGTACGTACAGAACGGGATGTTTTGTGTACTTGTTAGATTTTCCTGTGTGGGCATTACGAATATGGTACTGACAAAGAAGTTAGTGCAAGCTGCGATCGCAATTGCATTTGAGTTGTTGTTTGTATGAATGTGTCTGAACTGCTGATTGTAGAGATGTATAAACTAAGTGGCACAGCCAAGTACACGGTAAGTTACGAAGATATTCTGCTCACAGTGGTTACAATGTAGTAACTATAGTCATTGTAAACAATGTTCCTCTAGGTGAAGCAGTTATTTGCAGTGTGTACTGCGGTCGACACATTGTAATTCTAAAAATGGTTTTACTAATGCAATGATATGAAATGGCAATCGTCGTATAGTGTAACGTTATTTGCAGTTGCGATCTTTTATACACGAAGTGCGAACAATTTATGCCCTCATAGTTATAAGAGACAGAATTACAACACAGTTATATGAACTGTTAATGTAATATTGTTCGTCCCACAATAAGGAGGATTTCCTAAAAAATGGCTAACAATGATTTAAGTGAGACATTGCCCTCTTCACATAATAGCAGTTTTTCAGTGAAGTGCACAATATTTTTTATCTGCAGGGAGAATACGATCCTTTATTTATGTTGTCGATGTAATGTAGCTTTTGCTAAAACCGAAAGAGAAGATCTAATACTTTTTGCAAAAGATCAATGTGTTAGCTACGTCAATGCTGGAACGTACTCTGTAGTCTGTAGTCTGTTGCACCTAAAATTATGTTAAATTCTGGAATATCTTAACAGTAGTAAATGCGTGATAGCTCGTCGTGAGTAACGATGTGGTTTTTCTCCGTATAAGCCGCCCACTGCGGCCGTATTTAAACATATTAGTAATGCATATATTAATGGCTGCCAACAATGAAAATCTTTGTGTGAAATTAATTCTGTGAATGCTCAGAGGGAGGACATTAATCTTTACATAAATAAAATTACCCGTCATTTAGCAAATGTAAGTTTTGTTTTAAAGAATACAAATACATAATTTCCAGCAGTAAACACCTTTCATCAACCAAGCAAAATAAGACCGTCCAGATATTACGATGAGCGCAGCGATAAGACACAAAGCGAAATGATCACAAAGAACACCATAGTTTCTACCTTAGAAAAGAGACAATCGTCTTTAAGTATTCTTTGGTTTGGTCGCATCATAGATGCGACTTGCATATCCATTTGCAAACTCCGATAAAATTCCTGTGTCTCATGTCTACGTTGTTGACATCATTTTTACACAATTCACTTATATTTTGCACTAAATTTTCCAGGAGACGTGACAACACGCTGCGTTGTACCGGAGGTCACCTGACGAAGAGTGCGATGCGACACCTACGGCAACAACACAAACATTACGCATAAGAGCAAGGCAACCAGTATAATAGTGATACCCGTCTGCGTTGCACCAACCGCGGCAGTTAATCCGTCCATTGTGCTATTACCGATTTCGTAGCAAGTCACGTTGCTGTCACCATCAAAGTAATCGTGAGATAATATATCCCGAAAATATAGTCAGCCTGAGTGTTAGCCTTTACGAACACAAAAGTAGATCCACACAAATTACACTAAGGGGAGAAATGCATTTGCATTTATAGTCAGTGGCAACCAATGATAATAATATACATCACGAAAATACAGTAGACTATAGTGAAGAATATGAATACGTAAAAGAAGACTTGTCTGACTGTGGAAAACTTATGGACGATCAAGAACTTGATAGTGACGAAGAGTTGTTACGAAGTGTTGGGAGCAGTCGTCTGCTTATCTGCCAAGCTCACCGAAGAGGAAGAAGTGGAGTGATATATCCTCGGAAAAGGCAAAGGAGATAATTTCATTCCAAGATTCTGGAAAAACTAAAAGATGCTGCGAAGGAGGGTATGTCATTGTCACCTAGTAAGTTCCAAGGCCTTTCTTGTTATGAAATATTCGAATGTCATTGTTGAAAGCCAAAAGAGTATTACGAAGGAAGATTTATAATATAAACGTTGGCATTCGCGGCCATTGTCACAGTCAGTAAAATTTTTCTTGGTAAAACTAGCGACGTCTCGGTCACTGTTGCAAGTGACCCTCTTCAGGGTGCTTTTAGTTTAAGCCAAAATTAATTATGCCAGTTTTTTTTTTGTAGAAAGTATAACTGAAAGGATTACTAATTATGCCTCTGTAATTTAACTGTTCTGTCCTATAATAATAAGGATCAGAGGTGATGTTTCTATTTGCCTTCTAACTGAAGCAAAAATGAAGTTAATTTAAACACTATATTACTGGCACATTAACATTCTAACTGAAACTACAAATTTTGCACATTTCATTTAATGCTAAACGTCAAAGTGCTGGGTTGGGTTGGATTGAATAACGATCTTGCAAATACGAAAGGTTGGTAGCTATTTATTCATTAGAGTAATTTTGAAATCAGTTACAACATTTCTACGTATTTAGCTTGCAAATTCCAGAAACTTTGTGCATGTAGCTAAACATTACAGTTAGGACACATAATTATTGTCATAACAAAAGTTGCCTCTCGTTCATTATTTTCAGTTACCAGAGTTTATTACTCATCTGAAATTATTATATTTTGATTTTATTAACGAATCAAATCAATTACTAACATTTTCTTATTATTATTTTGTACAGAGTTGTGTTGTTGGAACCGTGTGTACGAAACTTCTGTTGCCACACGTGCAGTTAAACATATATATGATCATTACTGTCCTAATAATCATGTAGCTACGGAAAAGATACTGTTCAGTTGGACTAGCGACCGGTTAGTCACTTCTAAATTATTTCTTTTGGGTTTTGTTGTGAAATATTCAAGTTTCGTGGTACCGCTATTCGTTTAGTACTTAACGTGTGTGATTGCATTGGTTTACATTCACTATCCGAAATTCAAATAAGTAGAGAGTAGAAGAAGTGGAAAAAGTTATTCGTTAGGATAAACTATTGTGCAGTTTTTCTTCGGAAACGATTACGTTTTCAAAAGCCATTGTTTCTATTGGGAGAAAAAGATCACGGTCAAAATTTCGCATTAATCGATTAGTAAGAGGGAGGTTAGAGAAAGTCACACTATCTCCCTCCTTCACGTCAATCATTCTATTACCAGCCCATTATCCTGATTTTCTTCCTCTTTCGTTGCCACGATTACATCAGGAACTCTCCGGTGGCTATATATCGGTTGTATAGGCTTTCTCCCATCTAGATATCTGCTGTGACTTCCTCACGCTACACACAAACCGCACAACTCTTCTCTCCAATTTTAAATACAATAACGTCATGGTTCCTATAGTTCCTGCAGTACTGCTCATGTTCAAACAATTACTATGGCCATATTGAAAGTAAAATTCTCTATCCATTGCGCTAATTACATAAGATTATTCACATGACATTTCATTACGTCTATATTAATAGTTATCGGATTCAAAGTAAATATTTACAAAGCAGGTCAGAAACATTTCATGTATTAATACGAATTTAACAGTTTCCGTACAGGGAGTGGCATAGACTAGACGCCACTTGTTTTAATTCTAGAAGGTACTCTGAAGTTCCCCTTGCAAACTTCTACGGCTTGTAGAGGAGAATGACTAGATAATATTTTGAAACCATTGTCCAGATCGGTAGCGGTCTGAAAACATGTTTGCTAGATAGGTATGCAAGAGGGTAGTCATGGTGGGGAGGCTGATGTAATTGGACGCCTAGACGTCTATCCTACCTCTCTGGACTGGTTCGAGCAACATTCACGTGTCTGTGTTCAAGCAACATGGCTGAGTACACGTTCCCAGAATACACCGATGTCATCCTTCTGTATGGCGAAGCTCACGGCGATGGAGCTGCTCGTCGCCTTTATCAAGATGGTTATTCAAAACGTCTGACTCCATCGTATACTCTTTTCGCCACAATTACGCAGCGGCTTCGTGAAAGGGTTCCTTCACTGTCAGCAGGCGTAACTATGGCGCTCCAGGGAGCGCACGGATTGGAAGAGGCCTTACTGCATAACGTTGAAGGGAAGTGATGTCCTGTGTCACGCCTAATAAATTACTTGTAAAAGTTGTCGCGTTACTGTCATGTTTTCAAGTGGTTGTAACACCGAAACGGTACGTATCCGTACATGGGTTCGAGTTCAAAATATTATCTACTCAATCACCTCCGCAAGTCCTGTAACTTCTTAACGGGAATTTTAGAGCTCCCTGTGTAAAAGTTTTACAGATTTCGTTACTATTACAGATCAACAGAGACTGCACAACAACAAAAAATCATAACCGGAAAAATTTTGAGGCTGTATCATCACATACTGTATCAAATATTCTGCTTTTGTGTCGCCCATTAGGTTTTCTTTGGGGAGGACCTTATGGAAGACTTCGAAGAGCAGGAACGCACAAGGAGACAAAAATTCGTGTGCGTAGCTGATTAGAAGTAACGAACACTAGTTCAGTGTGAACACATGGCCCGTTTCTCATAAGAATTGTTTTTACCATGTAAGTCTATTTTATATAAGTCTATTTTATGCATTCAGGAATGTCTGAAACTTAAGAAATGACACAGGTCATAGTGTTACAACGTTCATTTTGTGGGGGTGGGTGGTACCGCACCATTTTCTGAAGTGCACCACGTAAATACTGTAAAATTCTTATTTTGAGTTTCCATTTTCCATGTGGTGCCATGCTTTCATATTTGGAAAGTCGTAGCTGTATGAAGTTCGCTTGATTTGGCCTGCTATTGCTTCGATAAATTTTTGATTTGCCTGAAAATTCTTAAAACCGTATTCACAGATGTCTTTGGTATTCATCCTTTCCTTTCTCTTCCTATCATTACTGAAGTTAGCAGCAACGAGTGCAGAAGCAGTGCGCTAACGACATTCCTCAACTTAACAATGATATACTAGCGCTCGCTCGAAGAAAGATCCGTAGCTAGACTGGAAAGTTGTACAGGTCACATCAGTAAAGAGTTATGGAGTATATAATGTGTTCCAGCGTTATGACATACCACGAAGAGAACCAGCACAGATTACAAAAAAATATATATCATTCTTGGCCGGCCGAAGTGGCCGTGCGGTTAAAGGCGCTGCAGTCTGGAACCGCAAGACCGCTGCGGTCGCAGGTTCGAATCCTGCCTCTGGCATGGAAGTTTGTGATGTCCTTAGGTTAGTTAGGTTTAACTAGTTCTAAGTTCTAGGGGACTAATGACCTCAGCAGTTGAGTCCCTTAGTGCTCAGAGCCATTTGAACCACATATCATTCTTGTGTAATACAACTGACTGTTTATCAGTACGAAGTAAAGGGTGTGTCGACTAAGATCTCAAGTTGATTCTATTTCCAGAAGACTTTTGAGACCGATCGTCACAAGCAGCTGTGCTACAGGATTCGCGATTTCCAGTCAGAAGGGTCGCAGTTCATAGTAATTAACGGAAAATCGTATTGTAAAAATCGAAGTAATATCTGTCGTTCCCCAAGAAAATGTTGTAGGCCTTTTTGTTGTTCTTAATCTATATCAACGATTTAGGAGACAATCTGTCCAGCCCTCAGATTGGAGATAGAGCTGTCGTTTACCTTTTAGTAAAGCCTTCAGAACACAGAATCTAATTGCAAAATGATTTCCACAAGATACCTGCATGGTGCGAAAAGTGGCAGCTGACCCTAAACTGTAAAAGTCGTGAGCTCCTGCACATAAGTCCTAAAAATTATGTTAAATCTTGGTTACATGGTGTATGACTCAAATTTCAAGATCGCCTTTTCAACTGAATACCTAGGAATTACAATTATGAACAACTTCAATTGGAATCATCACGAAGGAAATGTTGTGAGGAAGGCAAACCAAACACTATGTTTTATTGGTAGAACATCTAGAAGATGTGGCATACCTACTAGAGAGATTGCGTAAGCTATGCTTTCTCTTCCTCTTCTGGAGTACTGCTGCGCAGCATGGGATCACTATCAGACAAGACTGACGGAGGATACTGAAAAAGCTGAAAAAAGGACAGTTCGTAATGTACTATCATGAAGTAGGGGCGACAGTGTCATGGATATGATTAGTTGAAGTGGCAAACAGACTATTTTCTTTGAGGCGTGATGTTTTCACGAAATTTCAAGCATCAAGTTTCTTCTCTGAATTCCAAAATATTTTTCTGACTCCCATCTACAACCATTGCAATAAAATAAGAGAAATCAGAGCTCGCATCATAAGATTTAGTTGTTCATTTTCACATGTGTACTTGAAAGTGGAAAGGTAGAGAAGAAGTACGAAATTAGTTCTAAGAACCTTCTAACAAACATTTGCATATGGACTGCAGAGTTATCACTTAGATGTAGATACCGCAAGCATTGTTGGTATTGGCTCAGGACGACACGGAGACCACAAAGCATCAACAATGCGTTGTTTTTAGAGTCTGATCGGTTGGATTACAGTATTATTTGTTGGTTAAATGCTGAATGAAAGAAAATTAGAAAACCGTAGTTTGGGATGTTTAAAAAATAATCCGATGTTAGTTGTTACTGTATATGAAAAAAGTCTTCGTAACATTAGAAAAGTGCCAATGATCTAAGCAGTGGCTATGTCAAAACAGTGGCTAGAACTCAGTGGTCCTGCAACAATGAAGACTTAGTCTATTTAATCTACAGAATGAATATGTAAAAAGCACAGCACTCGCATTAGGAATAACGCGGTTTGATATCGCTGTCCGGTCATACATATTTAGTTTTTCCGTGATTTCCCTCCATCGCTTCTGGCTAAGGCCGTGATTTTTCGTTTAGAAAGAGATATCCTGTTTTCCTTACTCAATCCGTGACTGCACTCTATCTTTCGAACAATAAAAACTAATCGTCCTTGTTGTTTTTCGACCTTCCCTACTGCGATGCCTATAGCCGCTGCTTTCTGGGACATAAGATCTGTTCTTTTTAGTCACTGATTTGCAAGAGGTAACTTGGTGAACACTGCACATCAAAGCAATATATGGGAAGAAGACTGGATTGCAAAGTAAAAATATCTTTCGTCTGGACTATTGATGAATATCAAAAGTGTTTTTCCCGTAGAAAAGCCAAGTGATTTGATGCTCTAGTTACAAGAACACCCGACATATTAGTCAGATCTGGCATCCTCTGACTTTTATATGTTCCTAGATAAATAAATTTCGGCCTCCAAAATGTACGAAATCTAACGAGTATGTAATGGTAGACGATGGGTGTTTTGCAAACTTTCTAGTGTACATTTGCATAACATTTAAAATAAAAAATCGTTGGTCCGAGAACATCAACCTACAAGGGAACTACTTTACATTGTTAAGTGCACTTTTATCAGCCTTTCACTAGGCTTTTCGTTTTTATGAATGAAATTCGTTGAAAAGAGTAATGTAAAGTTGTCGAAACGTTTTGTTGTTTTCTTTCTCTGGCTATGCGAGAATATTCTGAAAAATTTTGTTCCATTGTATAGAATGTTTTGTTATTGAAGTGGAAGTTAGTGTTTGTCAACCCATGGACAACGTTGTTGTTGGATATGGATGTTCTTTACATTAAGTGCAACGAAAACTTCGGAAAACATAGTTCTGAATCTTTGGCAATCCATCAAGAAAGGTCGCACTGAAGCTGGACACGAAGAACTTGAATAATGGTCGCAAAACCAGAGCCTGCATTTGAATCTACATTGTTTATTCATTTTAACAAATGCTACTAGTTTCGACACCAAATGGTGTCATTTTCAGGTTTCAAGCGTAGCTTGCCATCCAGAACCCTTTTCATGTTCAATGAACAGAACCGTATGCAGCGGGCCATAATTAACAATATTCCGTACCGTCCGTGGCAATAACAAACCCGTAACGGTACGTGAAAAAGTCTGCTGTGGTTAAACGTGAAGATGTAATACCGTCTACACGAATTTCTGGCTACGTGTCTCGTCTAATAAAATTCTGATGAAATATCTCTCCCCCTGCGGAGAGACACAAAACGAAAATAACGTTGTAACCTATGACTACAGTACCAATGAGTCACATTTGCAATGGTCAACTTATACGAATTCCTGAGTGTGGCAATTTGTAGGGATTTGAGATGGAACGATCACTTATGCTCAGTCGTACGTAGAGCAGACTACGAGAAAAACGGAATCAGTTTACAAAATAATCGTGCTACTCATTGTAAAACATTGAGCAACTGAATAGAGGTACTGAACGTACGCAAAGAAAGGTAGCAAGAATGGTCACACGTTTGTTCGGTGAATGGGGGACAGTGACGGAGATGTTGGAAACACTAAAATGGCAAATGCATGCAGACAGACGGAAACTATCCATTTCGCGCCAGACTACTTACAAAGTTTCAACACTCAGCTTTAAGTGATGAATTTAGGTATGTACAACACCGACGCGTCAAAGAAACTGGTATAGGCATGCGTATTCAAATACAGACGTATGTAAAGAGGCCGAATACGACGCTGCGGTCGACAACGCCTATATAAGACAAGTGTCTGGTGCAGTTGTTATATCGGTTACTGCTGCCACAATGGCAGGTTATCAAGATTTAAGTGAGTTTGAACGTGGTGTTATAGTCGTCGCACAAGTGATGGGACATAGAATCACCGAGGTAGCGATGACGTGGAGATTTTCTCGTACAACCATTTCTCGAGTGTACCGTGAATATCAGGAATCGGGTAAAACATCAAATCTCCGACATGGCTGCGGACAGAAAAAGATCCTGCAAGAAAGGGACCAATGACGACTGAAGAGAATCGTTCAAGTGGTAGAAGTGCAACCCTTTCGCAAATTTCTCTAGATTTCAGTGTTGGGCCAACATGAAGTGTCAGCGTGCGAACTATTCAACGAAACGTCATCGATATGGGCTTTCGGAGCCGATGGTCCGCTCGTGTACCCTTAATGACTGCACGACACCAAGTTTTACGCCTTGCCTGGACCCGTCAACACTAACATAGGACTTTTGGTGACTGGAAACATGTTGCATGGTCGGACGAGTCACGATTCAAATTGTATCGACCGAATGGACGTGGGAGGTTGTGGAAACAACCTCATGAATCCAGGGACCCTGCATGTCAGAGGGGGCTACTCATGCTGGTGGAGGCTTTGTAATAGTGTGGGGCGTGCGAAGTTGGAGTGATATGGGACCCCTGATACGTCTAGATACGACTCTGACAGGTGACATGTACGTAAGCATCCTGTCTGATGACGTGCATCCACTCATTTCCATTGTGCATTCCGACGGACATGGCCAATTCCAGCAGGACGATGCGTCACCTCACAAGTCCAGAACTGCTGCAGAGTGGCTCCAGGAACACTCTTCTAACACTTCCGCTGGCCTCCAAACTCCCCAGACATGAACATTATTGAGCATATCTGGGATGCCTTGCAACGTGCTGTTCAGAAGAGATCTCCACCCCCTCTTGCAGGTTTATGGACAGCCCTGCATGGTTCATGGTGTCAGTTCCCCCTAGCACTAATTCAGACATTAATCGAGTCCATGCCACGTCGTGTTGCGACACTTGTGGGTGCTCAAAGGGCCCTACCCGTTATTAGGCAGATGTACCAGTTTCTTTGGCTCTTCCGTGTATATATTTTTCCTGAAGAAACTACAATTGTCCCATGTAATTGTGGGATTTTTGATGGCTCTGGGAGATGGTGGAGTGGAAATGCAACATATCAAATATTAATTCACTTTATTGCAAGAACGGTAGAAAGATTTACTTAACTTTATACAATCCATTGGCGCAGGAATGTGCCGCGTATTTACAACTGCCTTTGATTATTAAAGTATCACTTGATGCATTCTTTTATTGACTCTTGACGTATAAAGATCTACATCTACATACATACTCCGCAATCCACGATACGGTGCATGGTGGAGTGTACCTCGTACCACAACTAGCATCTTCTCTCCCTGTTCCACTGCCAAACAGAACGAGGGAAAAATGACTGCCTATATGCCTCTGTACGAGCCCTAATCTCTCTTATCTTATCTTTGTGGTCTTCCCGCGAAATATAAGTTGGCGGCAGTAAAATTGTACTGCAGTCAGCCGCAAATGCTGGTTCTCTAAATTTCCTCAGTAGCAATTCACGAAAAGAACGTCCCCTTTCCTCCAGAGACTCCCACCCGTGTTCCGTAACACTCGCGTGATGATCAAACCTACCCGTAACAAATGTAGCAGCCCGCCTCTGAATGGTTTCTATGTCCTCCCTCAATCCGACCTGATAGGGATCCCAAACGCTCGAACAGTACTCAAGAATGATTCGTATTAGTGTTTCATAAGCGGTCTCCTTTACAGATGAACCACATCTTCCCAAAATTCTACCAATGAACCGAAGATGACTAACAGCATTCCCCACAACTGCCACTACATGCTTGTCCCACTTCATATCGCTCTGCAAGGTTACGCCCGAATATTTAATCGACGTGAGTGTGTCAAGCGCTACACTACTAATGGAGTATTCAAACATTACGGGATTCTTTTTCCTATTCATCTCCATTAATTTACATTTATCTATATTTAGAGTTAGCCGCCTTTCTTTACACCAATCACAAATCCTGTCCAAGTCATCTTGTATCGTCCTACAGTCACTCAATGACGACATCTTCCCGTACACGACAGCATCATCAGCAAACAGCCGCACATTGCTATCCACCCTATCCAAAAGATCATTTATGTAGATAGAAAACAACAGCGGACATAACACACTTCCCTGAGGCACTCCAGATGATACCCTCATCTCTGATGAACACTCACCATTGAGGACAACGTACTGGGTTCTATTACTTATGGAGCCTTCGAGCCACTCACATATTTGGGAACCAATCCCATATGCTCGTACCTTAGGAGTCTGCAGTGGGGCACCGAGTCAAACGCTTTCCGGAAGTCAAGGAATATGGCATCCGTCTGATACCCTTCATCCACGGTTCGCAAAATATCATGTGAAAAAAGGGCGAGTTGCTTTTCGCAGGAGCGATGCTTTCTAAAGCCGTGCTGATGCATGGACAGCAACTTCTCCGTCTCAAGGAAATTCATTATATTCGAACTGAGAATATGTTCGAGAATCCTGCAACAAACCGATGTTAAGGATATTGGTCTGTAATTTTGAGGATCCGTCCTTCTACCCTTCTTATATACAGCCGTCACCTGCGCTTTTTTCCAGTCGCTCGGGACTTTACGTTGGGCAAGAGATTCGCGATAAATGCAAGCTAAGTAAGGAGCCAATGCAGTAGAGTACTCTCTGTTAAACCGAATTGGAATCCCATCAGGACCTGGTGATTTATTTATTTTCAACCCATTTAGCTGCTTCACAGCCCCAGGGATGTCTCTCACTATGTCCTCCATACGGGAGTCTGTACGAGACTCAAACGGCGGTATGTTTGTACGATCCTCCTGCGTGAAAGATTTGTCAAATGCTAAATTTAAAATTTCAGCTTTCGTTTTGCTGTCTCAAATTTCTGAAATACAGCTGAATATAAGACACAGGTAATACATATGCCCTAACTAATTGTTGCTGTCTTCTTGATCGGAAGTCGCAAACTGGGGCCGAGCAGGCTCCATGCTGTGGCACTGCGGCGTCGGGAGAGAGGGCGTGGTTCCGCTAGCGGCTCCCATTCGTCCTTGTGGATTGCAGCGAGACATTCTTAACTCCGGCACTGACGCGAGGTGCCGACTTTCTTACGACACCACGATCTCTGGACGATGCCACACTACAGTCCTTACTTATCGGTCCCTTAGGGATCGCGAATAAAGATATAAACTAATTACGGCACACACAGAGGGGTTTAAGCCATCATTCTTCCCACGCTCCACATGGCAAGACAGCCAATCCACAGTGACGGGTAGCCGAAAGGCACGCGTTTAAGCTGACGCAGGCTGGCGTGAGGTCTGGAACAGTTAAAGGATTTGAGTCTAGCAAATAAAGTACGTAGCTGTTGGAATACTTAAATTTAATACATAATTGGTGAACATCGGTCTGACGGTACATGCATCACAAGATAAATAGCAATTGATAATGGCGCCTTGCTAGGTCGTAACAAGTGACGTAGCTGAAGGCTATGCTAACTATCGTCTCGGCAAATGAGAGCGTATGTAGGCAGTGAACCATCGCTAGCAAAGTCGGCTGTACAACTGGGGCGAGTGCTAGGAAGTCTCTCTAGACCTGCCGTGTGGCGGCGCTCGGTCTGCAATCACTGACAGTGTCGACACTCGGGTCCGACGTATACTAACGGACCGCGGCCGATTTAAAGGCTACCACCTAGCAAGTGTGGTGTCTGGCGGTGACACCACAAATAGAACGGGAGGAAGTCCTAATAATGGATACATTAGGAAGTACCCTCTGCCGTGCACTACAAAATGGTTTGCGGAGTGTGGATGCAGATGTAGAATTACGACTGACACATAACACGCATCAGAGTTTTCATTGCTGAGCCGCTTTCTCGATATAGAGGAGAACGAGATCTGGGAACGGTTCACAGTTGTAGTGAAGTGGTCATTAAGAACAGGACGAACTATTCGCTGGATGACAACAGAATGAATGGAGGAAAGAAGACGGAGACGGGGGCGAAGATAGATTGGTCGTAATCGTATGGAGTTCTGAGGCAGGACAGCGGTCTGGCGTACACACTTTCTCTGGCTACCAGTGTTGCCAGCATCAACACCTAAGCGTGCCTACTAGGTGAAAACATTTACGTCCGCTACCGGTGAGTGCGGCCGTTTTATCTCCAGCGATGTGCTGCAGTCTGCGTGCCGTAGAGGAATTTCGTGCACACATCGCAGATTTCGCTCCGCGCTCCTCCCCCCCCCCGGTACGTCCACTTCCCCCGGCAGACCTTCATTTGCAAATCCATCCTCCCAGGTAGAAATTTTCTTTATGAACGCTCGGCTCTTAGCTGCTCGCCGTCCCTTTTTCATATTTACGTCATTCCGCCGCCTCGGCATGATATCGCGTGCCTGCCTTTTCCTCCGCCACCGCACCTCTGCTAGGTTAACCCATGCGTTCTTATTTGGCGGCACGGGTTATTCATACGATACAGCGACCTTTTCTCCACGCAGCGCCTCCTGCTATCTCGTTCCCAACCCACCGCAGAGTTTTCAAACCTTTAAGAGCAACAGTTTGAATAATTGCACCCTCATTCAAAGCCTAACGATCGAGTACTAAGCTGAAATACGAGAGCGGTTCGGTATGAAAAACTCAGACGTCCGATACACGTTAACTGAGTGCTCTTTACGGACGAATCGTACTTCTGTTTATAAGGAGAAATGGTTATAGTCTTCACGAGAGCGCGTGTTCGGCCTCGCTCTGTACTGAAGTCGTCGTAATGGATTGCAGTTTCAGAGTGTGTTTAATCAACAAGATGGGGAACGTCTGAATAAAGCCATTAGAGGTCCAAAACAAAGGCTGTTTCATTAAGCACCAGGAAGACCCCTACCAGTAACATCATGGACTGTCGACTTAGGAATGTCTCCAAGAAAGCTGTTAGTTTTAATTTGTAAGTTAAGGTTAATTCCGAGTTTCTGTCTGCGTTTACAAGGAAGATACAGTCTTGTGATTTCGGATGAATATTTTTGAAACACCTCGTACTATTCAAACTTGTTGCGTCCAAAGCAAGGTAGTTTTCACTTACCAGTGAATGGACACAAGATCTATTGTAGATGTAGTTTGTAATGCATCCCTCAAAGAAAATAAAATGAATAAAATGAAATTGAGTAATAATTATTCGAAGGCTGAGACACATCACATTGATGACAGCAAGAATATGACAAGAATAACATGGAGCTGCAGACTTGTTACCTTAATGATTAAAATGAACTTACTGATGTTTATAATGAAAATTATTAATATTGAAATTTCATATTCTGTTGGAACACTCTCTCAGAAGTCGTCTTCAGAGAGCGGAGAAACTTGGTAACGCAGGACAGTGAAAATATTATATTGCAATGCAAGAAATTATTTTCAATCAACTTACTGGAGTTCAGCCAGGTAGTACTTGCAGCGACGGCCGATATTTCAGCGGGAGCACACCCCGCCATTTTCAAAGCAGATTTGAAACATTGTTTCTTGGAGTAGTTCAGGAAAGATAACACACACACACACACACACACACACACACACACACACACACACACACACACACAAACACACAGACCACTAGTGCCAACATCGCCTGTCCGTTGCCGTTTGCGCCCTGAAAATGGCGGGGTGTACTCCCGCCAAAATATCGGCGGTTTCTGTAAATATTACCTGGCTGAATTCCCGTAAGTTGTTCGAAAATTGTATATACCAGGAGAAACTCAGGTCTCATAAGAAACGATTTTCCTGACAATAGCAATGATAATCGGAAGCAGTAAACAGAAAATTTGATTACAGACTGGACTCGTGAAAGACGTAAATGTATTTTCAACTGCGCCCTGATGGCACAATGTTTTAACGCCACTAAACTGTCCCCTTCCAATGACTTAATTAGCTGGAACATATAAACACAATCTTCAAATAATAATAGTAGAAGGAACGGTTTGCTATGTCATCAAATGAAAACATGGTTCATGTTAATTGAGACTTTTTACTAAAATTAAAAATACAGGCAATAAAACATACATGACCTTCCATTTCGGCGGTCTGGATAAAAAAGGACATCAAAAAGAAGACTTAACCCATGTCGTGGTTTTCACAAAACGTAAGACGAACGAAAATGGAACGCAGATGTATTTAATTTCAAAGATCTAAGTTGTGCTGTAAAGTCAAAATGATCCGATACCTGACATTACGAAAACAGAGATTCGCTATATAATGTAGGAACCCGGCTTCGTCTACTTGAAACACCACCATCCACTCCGATATTTGCACAAAATAATTTGGAAACTAAACTGAAGTTATGATCTAGAACGACAGGGCGAATTTTAAATCCCGATTATCCTTAGTAAGAGTCCAGGTCATTAACTACTGCATCACTTTCTCAGAACAAACATATGAGTATGGTATGACTCGAAAATTTCTAATGTTATCAAAAGGAAAGAAATTGGTCTCGAAAACAAGAATAATACTTTGAAAAATGTGTCAGGTATATTTACAATTTCTATAATTGCTGGAACTACGGGTAGCACAGTCGCGTGATTATCTAAGGAAAAGAAACCTCTTGTCTTAGTCAATAATTTAACGATCTTTTAAAATGAATAACTTTTAGTCCCAGTCTGAGGCAAATTTTTTTCTTATTTGTCGGTTTATGGAATTAAAGCATAAACTAAATTTCTTTCAGGAGACCGACGCTTCAAATCTAAGTGCAGTCATCCAGCTTTAGAGCTTCTGTGAGTTCCCTAAATGATATAAGGGAAATGCCGCCATGATTTCTTTGAAGTGGACACGGCATATTTCCTTCCCTTACCTCAGTCCTTAATCCGAACTTGGGTCCATCTGTAAGGTAGCGGGGGTTTGGTTGTTTATTGCTTGCTTATTCTTGAATGGAGAAAACTGTGAGGTGAAATGACAAGTTTAATGTCACAGTAATTCTCACCACATTGCAGCTTTTTACACAGCTTTCAACTCGCCAACGTAAAAACAGCGCAATGGATACCACATCTTGCCACCATCAAAAAGTGAAATAAGTTTATACACAACAACGTTAAATATTAACTATCTGAAAGAATATTAATCTTAAGCACAGTATTATGAAAGTTTAATTGGAAGTTTCTTTACATTAATCCTAAGCACAATAATATGAAAGTTTAATTGGACGTTTCTTTACATCTACATCTATACTCCGCGAGCCACCTTACGGTGTGTGGCGGAGGGTACTTATTGTACCACTATCTGATCCCCCCTTCCCTGTTCCATTCACGAATTGTGCGTGGGAAGAACGACTGCTTGTAAGTCTCCGTATTTGCTCTAATTTCTCGGATCTTTTCGTTGTGATCATTACGCGAGATATATGTGGGCGGTAGTAATATGTTGCCCATCTCTTCCCGGAATGTGCTCTCTCGTAATTTCGATAATAAACCTCTCCGTATTGCGTAACGCCTTTCTTGAAGTGTCCGCCACTGGAGCTTGTTCAGCATCTCCGTAACGCTCTCGCGCTGACTAAATGTCCCCATGACGAATCGCGCTGCTTTTCGCTGGATCATGTCTATCTCTTCTATTAATCCAACCTGGTAAGGGTCCCATACTGATGAGCAATACTCAAGAATCGGACGAACAAGCGTTTTGTAAGCTACTTCTTTCGTCGATGAGTCACATTTTCTTAGAATTCTTCCTATGAATCTCAACCTGGCGCCTGCTTTTCCCACTATTTGTTTTATGTGATCATTCCACTTCAGATCGCTCCGGATAGTAACTCCTAAGTATTTTACGGTCGTTATCGCTTCCAATGATTTACCACCTATGGCATAATCGTACTGGAATGGATTTCTGCCCCTATGTATGCGCATTATATTACATTTATCTACGTTTAGGGAAAGCTGCCAGCTGTCGCACCATGCATTAATCCTCTGCAGGTCCTCCTGGAGTACGTACGAGTCTTCTGATGTTGCTACTTTCTTGTAGACAACCGTGTCATCTGCAAATACCCTCACGGAGCTACCGATGTTGTCAACTAAGTCATTTATGTATATTGTAAACAATAAAGGTCCTATCACGCTTCCCTGCGGTACTCCCGAAATTACCTCTACATCTGCAGATTTTGAACCGTTAAGAATGACATGTTGTGTTCTTTCTTGTAGGAAATCCTGAATCCAATCACAAACCTGGTCCGATATTCCGTAAGCTCGTATTTTTTTCACTAAACGTAAGTGCGGAATCGTATCAAATGCCTTCCTGAAGTCCAGGAATACTGCATCAATCTGCTCGCCAGTGTCTACGGCACTGTGAATTTCTTGGGCAAATAGGGCGAGCTGAGTTTCACATGATCTCTGTTTGCGGAATCCATGTTGGTTATGATGAAGGAGATTTGTATTATCTAAGAACGTCATAATACGAGAACACAAAACATGTTCCATTATTCTACAACAGATTGACGTAAGCGAAATAGGCCTATAATTATTCGCATCTGATTTATGACCCTTCTTGAAAATGGGAACGACCTGCGCTTTCTTCCAGTCGCTAGGTACTTTATGTTCTTCCAGCGATCTACGATAAATTGCTGATAGAAAGGGGGCAAGTTCTTTAGCATAATCACTGTAGAATCTTAAGGGTATCTCGTCTGGTCCGGATGCTTTTCCGCTACTAAGTGATAGCAGTTGTTTTTCAATTCCGATATCGTTTATTTCAATATTTTCCATTTTGGCGTCCGTGCGACGGCTGAAGTCAGGGACCGTGTTACGATTTTCCGCAGTGAAACAGTTTCGGAACACTGAATTCAGTATTTCTGCCTTTCTTCGGTCGTCCTCTGTTTCGGTGCCATCGTGGTCAACGAGTGACTGAATAGGGGATTTAGATCCGCTTACCGATTTTACATATGACCAAAACTTTTTAGGGTTCTTGCTTAGATTGTTTGCCAATGTTTTATGTTCGAATTCGTTGAATGCTTCTCTCATTGCTCTCTTTACGCTCTTTTTCGCTTCGTTCAGCTTTTCCTTATCAGCTATGATTCGACTACTCTTAAACCTATGATGAAGCTTTCTTTGTTTCCGTAGTACCTTTCGTACATGATTGTTATACCACGGTGGATCTTTCCCCTCGCTTTGGACCTTAGTCGGTACGAACTTATCTAAGGCGTACTGGACGATGTTTCTGAATTTTTTCCATTTTTGTTCCACATCCTCTTCCTCAGAAATGAACGTTTGGTGGTGGTCACTCAGATATTCTGCGATTTGTGCCCTATCACTCTTGTTAAGCAAATATATTTTCCTTCCTTTCTTGGCATTTCTTATTACACTTGTAGTCATTGATGCAACCACTGACTTATGATCACTGATACCCTCTTCTACATTCACGGAGTCGAAAAGTTCCGGTCTATTTGTTGCTATGAGGTCTAAAACGTTAGCTTCACGAGTTGGTTCTCTAACTATCTGCTCGAAGTAATTCTCGGACAAGGCAGTCAGGATAATGTCACAAGAGTCTCTGTCCCTGGCTCCAGTTCTGATTGTGTGACTATCCCATTCTATACCTGGTAAATTGAAGTCTCCCCCTATTACAATAGTATGATCACGAAACTTCTTCACGACGTTCTGCAGGTTCTCTCTGAGGCGCTCAACTACTACGGTTGCTGATGCAGGTGGTCTACAGAAGCATCCGACTATCATATCTGACCCACCTTTGATACTTAACTTAACCCAGATTATTTCACATTCGCATTCGCTAATAACTTCACTGGATATTATTGAATTCTTTACTGCTATAAATACTCCTCCACCATTGGCGTTTATCCTATCCTTGCGGTATATATTCCATTCTGTGTCTAGGATTTCGTTACTGTTCACTTCCGGTTTTAACCAACTTTCCGTTCCTAATACTATATGCGCACTATTTCCTTCAATAAGAGATACTAATTCAGGAACCTTGCCCTGGATACTCCTGCAGTTTACCAATATTACGTTGACTTTTCCTGTTTTTGGTCTCTGAGGACGGACGTTCTTTATCAACGATGATAATGTCCTCTCTGGTAAGCCGTCGGGTATTTTATCGTTTCGCCCAAGGGGGGGTCCCTCTAACCTAAAAAACCCCCGTGTGCACGCCACACGTACTCTGCTACCCTAGTAGCTGCTTCCGGTGTGTAGTGCACGCCTGACCTGTCTAGGGGGGCCCTACAGTTCTCCACCCAATAACGGAGGTCGATGAATTTGCAACCATTATAGTCGCAGAGTCGTCTGAGCCTCTGGTTTAGACCCTCCACACGGCTCCAAACCAGAGGACCTCGATCGACTCTGGGCACTATGCTGCAGATATTAAGCTCAGCTTGCACTCCGCGTGCGATGCTGGTTGTCTTCACCAAATCAGCCAGCCGCCGGAAGGAACCAAGGATGGCCTCAGAAGCCAAGCGGCAGGCGTCATTCTTTCCGACATGTGCTACTATCTGCAGCCGGTCACACCCAGTGCGTTCAATAGCTGCCGGAAGGGCCTCCTCCACATTACGGACGAGACCCCCCGGCAAGCACACCGAGTGCACACTGGCATTCTTCCCCGACCTACCCGCTATTTTCCTAAGGGGCTCCATAACCCGCCTAACGTTGGAGCTCCCTATAACTAATAGGCCCGCCCTCTGTGACTGTCGGGACCTTGCCGGAGAATCGGCCACTGACCCAACAGGCGAGGCATCCTGTGGTGGCTCGGAAACGATGTCATCACCACTAGGAAGCACCCCGTACCTGTTGGAAAGGGGTAAGGCAGCTGCCACGCGGCCAGATCCCACCTTCGCCTTTCGGCCAGGCACGCGCGAGCCCACCACTGTCCGCCATTCACCCTGGAGTGATGGCTGACCGGTAAGATGCTCACTGCCGGGAGACGCAGCGACATCAGAGGTTCCATGCGATTCCAAGGCCACCGAAGTAGGCATAGGTCTCACCACAGTTGCCCCAACGCCACTACGAGCCGACGCCTGCGCCTCGAGCTCGATGAGCCTAACAGACAAAGCCTCCACCTGCCCCCGAAGAGTGGCCAATTCTCCTTGCGTCCGCTCACAACAACCACAGTCCCTACACATGACTATGTTTACCCTACAAGCGAACGGTGTACTCGCCTTATTAGCAGCAGGAAATCGAAGTGCTCTCTCTCTGACGGTCTAACCGACACTGAGCTGTTCTAACCAAACAAACAAAAGCCTGTACGATACGAGGGTCGATAGCAACGGCGATACTGTACACTACACTGTTATTAAAATAAACGGTTGTGTCTAGTAGGCACTCAAACACGCAAGAAATTACAAAAATAAAATAGTAACTACCCAGATAACTGAAAATAAGTTGTACCTGTTTGAAGCTCATAAAAATGTGTAACAAGCGAACGGTGTACTCGCCTTATTAGCAGCAGGAAATCGAAGTGCTCTCTCACTGACGGTCTAACCGAAAATTGCTAATACACATACGTTATGATGTTGGTCAGTACTTCGAAAATCTTCCGATTCCAGTTCAAAGTTCGGTACTATTTAGGATGACAATCAAGTCTACGGTGGATAGTTAGTCAAGTGACAAATTTGAGCACAAGATTACCCAAGGCCGCTCGAGTATACAGTGGATGCAAGCTGGTGAACCAACAAAGTTTAGGCCTCTGTACGCAGTATTTACCTTAAGCTGCGACGTGCTGCTGTCTGCAAGGCCGCTCTCTCACACTGAAATTCCTACAAAACTAGTCTGGCCTTTGCTGAACTTTCCAGCAGGAACTTTCCCTATGTTTCTCGTTACGCGAGAAAACATGTACTCAGCCCCAGTCTTATTATGTGGCAATACACACGCAAACGGTTGGAGCAGCTTGCATATTATAGTGCCCCCTCAGTTCTTGCAAGAACAATTAACTAATTTGGTTGGTTCGTTTCCCCACAGTTGGAGATAAACGTTGTTATAGCTAATTTAGCTGGAGTGCAGGCGCTGTGAAAGCAGTGTCCACACCAATTTCTTCTCTGCGTCATACGGAGCGTTAAGTGCTCCATTCTGCACTCGACGCCAGTTCAGAGAAGAGCCCCTTACAAAATTTTTCTCTTGTCCTCTCACGGCAGAACTGCCTCCCTCCACTTGGTTTCCTTTTTCACGTCACGGCTTTTTTCGACCAATAGCAGCGTTTCTCTCATTTTGTAGAAACACCATCTACCAATCGCAACGTCCCTTCTGTCAAACTGCACATGACGTTTCGTGCCCATTCTAGACGCCTGAAGTACATTGACCTTTCCATGTGTCGCACTCGCTGGACGAAAATGCGTCCCTTGCTTTTGTTCGTCTTGCATTGGAATTTCGAAACGCAGTTTTCTAAAGTTTCTTCTCTGCCCTTGTACCAATGCCCTCGCTACAGGCGGCCCTCCAGTTTGAATCACCTGGCCCGGGGTCGCTGTCCTCTTTCCTGCCACCCCTTTTAGTGGTCGCCAGCGTAACTCCCGCAGCGCGGTTTCGCTACGCCGTTGTGGAGCTGGCTTTTCAAAACTAAAAGTTACTCGACTTGTATTCCCTGTTCTACCTTCCGCTCAAAGACATTAATTGTGTAGGAATGTTGTATTAATTACCATCAATTGACTGTCATGCCTTATTGCATTACATATTGACAGGCAAATTTTCTCATAACTGTCGATTTACGTTAGGTGTCATCTTCACCTTCTCATTGTGATTTGTAAAGGTCTCATGTAACGTGCGAATGTGACTATTTATTATGCCACCTTACATATCCTCCTCCTTCCGTCTTCAATTTTGTACTGGGTCAATCAATGGATGAGTAATTGATTGAAGACTGTGCAAAATTGGTTCAACTGCTGACTGTAGCAATTGAGATGTTTACTGACCAACTTCCTATCTTAATATTTTATATAGTTTATGCAGTGGTTATATTCTGTCTCTTTTATTTACCTTGTACTTGACTTTCTGATCTTTTGTACCATTTTATTGATCTAATTTAAAGAATTACTTTCTTTCCAATATAGTTGACTATAGTAAAATTGTTATTGAAGTTCCAACAATGTGGGTATCTTTATAAATTTGTATCATTTGAAAATTGTTCTATTTATTTTGAAACTGTTTTATTTTATTCAGTTAATTTATGTTAAATGATAATGGATATGTACTGAAGTTGAGGAAACCTTCATTTAATATTATCTTCCCCATTTTATAAAAAAATGTTACTTTCTTCTTTTAGATTACTCATAATCGAAAACATTTTTAATTCTTACAATTTAACTTTATAAGCTATTTCTTAACCTATCTCATGATTTTACACCTATAATCCTATTTATGACTTCATTAACATTCTCTAGAAATCTTAATTCTGCGCATCATAACTTTACAAAAATTGACTTTCACAAGCACTGAATTTCTAAACCTAATTTTTACATTACAAACTTAACATTGACATCCTGCAATAGCTAAATTCATTCACGTTTATCTATCCTAAGTATTTTTATTAACACATTACACTCAAAATTGTTAATAGTACGTTTTTTATTAACTTAAACAAGTTTAAAAAACTGCAATATAAGAAAATATTATTTACATGTCAAAATGAGCAACGAAACATCGCTAATAAAGATTTATCACGAACACAGGTAAAGTATACATTAAAATATCGTTAAATACAATAAGAATTTAAATTGTATCCCTCCTTTTTTTTTTAGATAGTAGTCTGTCACAGATAGTTCTTTCTCCAATCTGTGCCATGGTTCACTTTTTCCTCAAGTGTTTCGACGTGTTTCCATCGAATGTGGAATGACGGTCGGCTGTGTGCCTCACCGTGTCTCCTTTGAGTGTGGTATGACACTTGGTATGCGTCACGCCGCTTTTCCTTTGAGTGTGGTATGACGTTTGCTTGTGCCTCGCCGTGTTCCCATCGAGAACGAATGACAGTCGGCAGAGAGAAAGGTCTGAAGGTCTGAGTATGTCGTGAATGCGTGGTAGCAGTTGTTCCATTATGCATGTGCCTGTGGTGCAGTTGAATTGGAGATCCATTGTTGGCAGCCAAAACTTTTCCGCTTCGACATTCGTCGAATTCTTATGTCAATTCACCGTGGGTCATTTCGTCGGTAGATTTACAAACTAGTTCTTCTCTTCCATCTTTCTGGTATGCCATCTGAAAGCATTGCAATCTGCCGTAAAGAACATAGAATATATACGCTGTTAGAAAAGTTAGATTATATTCTCGCTGGTAGTTAAATGTAATAATGGTCTTTTATAGGAAGGGACTTGAAAAGGTTTCTTGATGTCTTCTGGTCCAGGCTCTTTTTTCTTCCAAATCTTCTACATTGTGTCTTCTGTTCTTGGTGCTTCTTGCTGTCTTCTTACTTGTGTCTTCGTACTTCTCAGCACCAGAAGTTAGGACTGAAGACCTGTTTAACATCGTTATCTTTTATCCATTCTTATGGCGACTTCTTCACAGTTGTTGTCTATTCTTCATTGTAATCGGTTGTTCATCTAGGTAAGTTGAACAGCCTTCCATCCTTTTCCTGCTCCGTCGCATGTGTTGTTAGGGATTGTAAAGCAGACGTTGAATTTCGTATTGTCTGATGACAGTTTCCGCTATTCTGCACACTGAGTTACAGAAACGCGTTTCTTCTTCTTCCTGTGGTGAATCTAAGCTTCCCCTCGTCCTCGCTGTAACATGTCCACCTCCGTTCCGGTTCGGTGGATATTCCTTATCCCTTCATATGCAGCTTGAATAGTTTGCGATAGAAGTGTTGTTACGCTTTTGGGTGGCTTCCGCAGGAATAAAACACACTTCAGAGTGCAAGTTGCTTGCATTCAGGCTGTGTTGTATCTCTCCAAACTTTTTCACAATCCTCTAGGAACGTCGTTTCCACCAAGGCCTCTTCTTTTGTTATCTCGTAAGCTGACGTACCGGGCGCTCACACTCGGTGTTCTTCCCTCTCACGCCAAACAGCTCTCTGCAGTCTCGTCGTCCATCTGGCCGCAATGATGCTGCACCTTGGCTGCAGATCTCATCTCCAACATGTGACAATCTTACTTTCCTTACATCCTTAGATTACGCTATCAACTTTACACTATGAACTTTGCAAACATCAAACAAATTTTTATATGACTTTGCAAAAGTATCATTAATTCTATCAAAATTAGTTTCCCCTTTTTCTCCATTTAACTTAATTCTACTATAAGATAAAGGTCATGGTTTCCTGATCTTCATCACAATGGATAGTAAGAATGATATTGATGGTGATGACGGTTAGTATGTTAGTAACTCCTTTTTTTTCTAACTACATTATGTTGTTTTGAAAACTTCGCACCTTGACTCCGACTCCAGTGTCTTTTTTTTCTGCAATCTCTTCTTCTTGTCCTTAGCTGTAACAAAACCTCAAAATATACTTTTTAATTTTTGTTATTGCCCTTCAAAAACCGCCTCTATTGTTCTGTTGTATTTTTTTAACTTCGTACTTATCCCTTCCTCCTAATTTTTTCGATCGCAAACTTTTACATTCCTATCTTCCCTCATTGTATTCTTCCACATAGAAATCTTTTCTGGGTGAACATAAGCTTCTACTGTTCTACCTCCTGCCACGAAATAACATGTTTCTTGCTTATCTTAATATTTCAGTTCTCTTTCTTAATAGCTACCTCCTAATGACTTCTTATTCTCTCATGTTTCTATTTCAGTATAGATTGTGGTGTCTTCCACAAATCCTATATGTTTCAAATATTCCCCAAAATATCTCTTCAATTATATGTTCACCGTCCTCGACGGAACAAAATTAAAATTGCCTATCTCGTTCTCCCCTAATCATCTATTTCCTACCTACTTCTTCATTTCTTTTCTTCAACAAAAATCAACTTGCTCCTCTTTCACACTACGTCTTTAAGAGAACATCTAATACTATTTCGTTAAACTATCAACATGCAGATCTCTATTTTTCTTCTTACGTTCAATTCTTTCCCCAGAACACATTTCGTTTTACTGAAGAGTTATATTAGTTGTAAAGATCTTTAGTTTGACCTATCTGCGATACTCTCCGTTCTTCCACCATTTCAGTTCGTTTAGCGAACCTCTGTCTTTCTCGAACCGCGCGAGCCTGCGCTCTCGTCAACATCAAGTTCTATGACCTTGCACGTTTCCAAAATTTCATAGAAAGTTTCTTAAACTACGTACACAACAATAGCAACACTGTTCACTGTTTGTGGAATTTCAACCCAACTCAATAATGCCGTGAAAAATTTCGCGCGCGCCAGCGAGGTAATGCACAATCTACTTCTACTCAATAATACATTGGTTCTACGTGTCAATACAACCTTTCTACACTTTGGATCTCACATTTGTCCACTATACATTTACATACATTGAGTAACCTCGTCACAAAACAACGTGAAATTTTTTTCCAAAATTCCAAAAATTTGTTTTTATTACTAATGACTAATGTCATCCAGGCAGACCAATTGCCATCCTGGTAGGGTTGCCATTTGTAAGGTTGCGGGGGTTTGGTTGTTTATCGCTTGCTTATTCTTGAATGGAGAATACTGTGTGAGGTGAAATGACAAGTTTAATGTCTCAATAATTCTCACCACATTACAGGTTTTTACACAGCTTTCAACTGGCCAACATAAAAACAGTGCAATGGATACTGCATCTTCCCAACATCAAAAAGTGAAATAAGTTTATACACAACAATGTTAAATATTAACTCTCTGAAAGAACATTAATCTTAAGCACAGTTTTTTGAAAGTTTAATTGGAAGTTTTTTTACAGTAATCCGAAGCACAACAATGCGAAAGTGTAACTCGACGTTTCTTTACAAAATTGCTCCTACACATGCGTTATGATGTTGGTCAGTAATACGAAAATCGTCCGATTCCGAATGAAAGTTCGGTACTGTTTAGGATGACAATCAACTCTACGATGGATGGTTAGTCAAGTGACAAATTTGAGCACAAGATTACCCAAGGCCGCTCGAGTTTACAGTGGATGCAAGCTGGTGAACCAACAAAGTTTACGCCTCTGTACGCAGTATTTACCTTAAGCTGCGACGTGCTGCTGTCTGCATGGCCGCTCTCTCCCACTGAAATTCCTACAAAACTAATCTGGCCTTTGCTGAACTTTCCAGCAGAAACTTTCCCTATGTTTCTCATTATGCGAGAAAACATTCGGCCCTAGTCTTATTATGTGGCAATACACACGCACACGGTTGGAGCAGCGTGCATATTATAGAGCCCTCTCAGTTCTTGCAAGAACAATTAACTAATTTGGTTGGTTCGTTTCGACACAGTTGGAGCTAGACGTTGCTACAGCTAGTTTTAGCTGGAGTGCAGCAGCTGTGAAAGCAGTGTCCACACCAATTTCTTCTCTGCGTCATACGGAGCGTTAAGCGCTCCATTCTGCACTTGACGCCAGTTCAGACAAGAGTCCCTTACAAAATTTTTCTCTTGTCTTTTGATGGCAGAACTGCCTCCCTCCACTTGGTTTCCTTTTTCACCTCATGGCTTTTTTCGACCAATAGGAGCGTTTCTCTCATTTTGTAGAAATACCCTCTGCCAATCGCAACGTCCCTTCTATCAAACTGCGTCGAAACTTCAGTAGTTTTCTCCTTCCTGGTGAGTTTCCGCTAATCGGACGTTTTGTGCCCGTTCTAGATGCCTACAGTACATTGACCTTTCCGTGTGTCGCACTCGCTGGACGAAAATGCGTCACTTGCTTTTGTTCGTCTCATGTTGGAATTTCGAAACGCAGTTTTCTAAAGCTTCTTCTCTGCCCTTGTACCATTGCCCTCGCTACAGGCAGTCCTCCAGTTTGAATCACCTGACCAGGGGTCGCTGTCCTCTTTCCTGCTACCCCTTTTAGTGGTCGCCGGCGTAACTCCCGCAGCGCAGTTTTGCTCCGCCGTTGTGGAGCTGGCTTTTCAAAACTAAAAGTTACTCGACTAGTATTCCCTGTTCTACCTTCCGCTCAAAGACATTCATTGTGTAGAAATGGTTTGTTAATTACCATCAATTGACTGTCTTGCCTTATTGCATTACATATTGACAGGCAAATTTTCTCATAACTGTCGATTTACGTTAGGTGTCATCTTCACCTTCTCATTGCGATTTGTAAAGGTCTCATGTGAGGTGCGAATCTGACCACTTATTCTGCCACCTTACACGTGTAGTATGACTGTCGTCGATAGGATGTTAAAACTTAGCCCTTTGCTTCTTTAGAAATACTATTCACTGAACACTAGAACTAAAAAGAAAATGTCCTGTAGCAACCATAATAGTTAAATATAGCCAATGTAAGTTTCTTTATTAGTTTCTAGCCTAAGATGTGAAGAGAAACTAAATTTTCGCAGATTGTAATTGCGAGAATGATCTAAAGATATTAGAAGAGCAGGGCGAGATACGAATTGTTACGCCACTGCCTTTCAAATTGGCAGCTGCAACCTTCCAGCTAAACAAGCACAAGGCTGCTGCTGCACTCATTAACAGGTCTACGCGGCCAAAACCGACGTCTGTTACAAAACTATTGTTCATGTTGCCATATTTACTGCTTGCACAAAATTATGCCGTATCTGTCGTGGTGTGAGAAGTACTCCACACCAGTCTTCGACCTGATGTCGGTCATCCTGCCAACCTGCTACTAGACACTGCCTTAACTAGCTGTGGATCTGTGGGCTGTTCCTAGTCATGACGCTATTTGGAGCTGGACTGATGCCTTCCAGGTGGCTCATTTCAGCTGACTTCAAGACTTACGTGCTACTGCTACGGTCGCAGGTCCTCGGGCATGGATGTGTGTGATGTCCTTAGGTTAGTTAGGTTTAAGTAGTTCTAGGTTCTAGGGGACTAATGACCACAGCAGTTGAGTCCCATAGTGCTCAGAGCCATTTGAACCATTTTGAACTTCAAGACTTACTGGCGTGTCTAAAAGGACAGACATTACCGAAGATCGATGGTCAAACGCAGTTTATTCGAAATAAATTCGCTGATTGCGAATAGCTTGGCATCGGATGTCTTAGGTATAGGTATACTACCTAATAGTGACATGTAAATTTTTGTCGGACCGGGATTCTAACCTGGATTTCCAGCTTAACGTGAGAGTTCACCTTAATCATTTCGGCTATCCGTGCATATCTCCTGGATCGACCCAAACTTCAGTACACGACAATGTCTACATCATTGTACCATATTCGCCTACATTCAAGGCTTGATGCTCGCAGCACTATTCTGGACTCCCACACCAGTGAGAATGAGACTGTGGGGACAATTGACAGGCGTACGAAGTTAGTTCTCACTGGTGGGGAACCGAGAATAGTGCTAGGAGAATCAAGTGTTGGATACAGGGGCTATGGTATAAGGATGCAGTCATTGTGACATGTGGAGGTTTGGTTGAGTCCGGGAGGCTTGCACGGAAAGCTGAAGTGGTTAAGATGATTATTCGTGATAAGCAAGAAATCCGGGTTCGAGTCCCGATCTGGCATAAATCTTCGTGTGCCACTAATAGGTGGTATACAGTGCAGTCACACTGATGTGACCATTTGTCAAAAACCTTTTGCAGTGCAGACGTGCAGGAAACAACGAGGTTCTTGAAGGTGCCGGCAGGGATGTGGACCCATGCCAAATCCAGTGCCATCGCCAGCTGTGCTTGGGTTTTCGGATGAGGATCCACGGTGCGAACAGCCTGATCAAAGTGATTCCACAAATTCTCGACTGGGTTTAAATCTGGGTGTTTGGCGGCCAGCGCAGTACGGCAAACTCATCCTGGCACTCTTCCAGCCAGCCATGTTCCCTACAAGCTGTGTGACGTGTTGCATTGCCTTGCTGGTGGATGCCATCCTGCTGAGGAAAAGACAAACTGCATGCAGGGGCAGATGTGATCCCCAAGGATAGGTACATACATGTGTTGATCCATTGGGCCTTCCAGAATGATGAGATCACCCAGGGAATGCCACGAAAACATTTCTCAAACCATAACGCGTCCCCTTCGAGCCTGTGCCCTTCCGACGATTGTTGCAAGGCCATACAAGCTAACGGCCGTCTGTCTGAGGGAGCATAAAACGTGATTCACCTCTGAAGGTCACGTGTCGCCGCTCAGAAGACGCGGTAGTGGCGTGCGAATTCCACCCTCCGTAGTCGATGGGCAGCAGTCAGCACGGGCCCACGAACCAGGCACCTGCTGGCGAGTCCCATACTCCCCAACGTTCGCTGAACGCTCGTTGAGGAGACACTATTGGTAGACAGTATTGGATATTTTATTTGAATCAGCAGAATTGAAAATATTTCTTGGACAATAAGGTTATTGATGATTCATTTATTATTATGTTTTTATTCCTTGTCAGAAGTGGAATAAACGAATAAACTGGGCGGTCAGTTGCTCAACACTTGCACGTCTGTTCGTCAGTACACATCTCCACAGCCATCGTCCACCCCTGTCATTTATGGCCTGTCATACACAGCAGTTGTCCTGTCACTGGTTTTGGATATCGAGATTTTGTCACACATGTTATACTTTAAACACGGCAGCATGTGAACAGTTTGCAAACTTAGCCGTTTCGTAAATCCCCTTTTGGACATCAGTTCTGTTTCCGCATTACGACAGGGACCAACCTAGAGAGCTCTCACCCCCACCACCCCACCCCACACTTCGAACTCCCCTCCCCCCACCCTACACACACAAAAAAATTCCTCAAATCTACTGTCACTCTCTCTCTCTCTCTCTCTCTCTCTCTCTCTCTCTGTCTCTCTCCCCTTTCACACACAACAAACACACACACACACAAAGTACTTGTAATAATAATAATAATAATAATAATAAAAATATTGAAAAATAAATCTTCTCTCTATCTCACTCACACACACACGCACACACACACACACACACACACACACACACACAAGTAAGAAAAAATAAATACACAGACACCTCTGAAAGATTCAGAACGCCCGCCAGGAAGACTTTCAACTGTTCCACCGTCAGCCATCTTGTTTTTATACCTTCAGCTGTTCCAGTGTCCGCCAAGTTTGTTTTACAGCTGATAAACAGTGAAACAGTGACAGTGACAGCTGTTTGACAGTGATGAAGATGAGGAAAAAGATAATGTAAGTGAAACATAATGTAAACACACACACACCCACCCACCCACCCACCCACCCACCCACCCCCACACACACACACACACACACACACACACACACACACATACAGAATTAATTAATTTCAGGCATAGAAATAACTTGAACAATTTATCTACTTTAAGGTGTAAGTGGTTGCAGATGACTAACTGTGAAACAAAACAAATGGTTCAAATAGCTCTTAGTACTATGGGACTTAACGTCTATCAGTCCCCTAGAACTTGGAACTACTTAAACCTAACTAAGGACATCACACACATCCATGCCCGAGGCAGGATTCGAACCTGCGACCGCAGCAGTCGCGCGACTCCGGACTGAGCGCCTAGAACCGCTCGGCCACGGCGGCCGGCGTGAAACAAAACAGTCACTATAGAAAGACAATACATCAGAAAAACCACACCATGTGGTAAAAAGGTATGAGTTCATAATTTAATGTGTTTTTTTCAAATATCTGTAATTAAGGTTTAAAAACTAATAGTTACATGTATACAAACAGTAAAGAACATTCTTTATCTTTAACAGCCATAAAATAAAAGCCCACTGAAGATGCTGCAAGTGCAATGAAAAATGTTTGGGTTAAGGGGCTCCGGAACGCCCTATACTTGCAATGTTAAAATAACGCTTATAAATTACATCTTTCCTCACAAAGTATTTGAGGTAGGAAGTTGAACATTTTACAGATTATTTATTGGAATATGGGCTACAACTTAACACAGGGATTTTACAAAATTTTAGTTCAGTTATTAAAGATGATTTTTTTTTCAATTGTAATGAAAATTCACAACATTTTTTTGCAATTTTTTATTTATATATTCAAAAATATACAGTTTTTTGGAAAAAGGCTGTGTTAAATTATGCAGAAGGCACTGTGTAACATTTACTGAAAGTTTGAAACAAATATGTTTGGAAGATCCTTAGAAAACATGTAATTAGTATGAGAAAATAAAAGTTTTGGGAATCGAGCGACAAAGATTGGATTAACTTTTTAGTGCATTCCAGGTCCATAGGATGGATTATCTTCATCCTCTGCAAACTCCTCCTCCAGCTTCCTCTTGTTCCTCCTCCTGTTTACTCTTGCTTGTATTTCTAGACTCTTTACAGCCCTGTCTGCAGCCTGAAGGCGTTCCTTGTCTAAAGCAAGCATCGCTCGTTGTTGTGTTCGTAGATTTTGCTACCATTTTCTTCAGTTGCAGTTACGGCAACACTGTTCCAAAAGGTGGTCATGTATGAACACTTATCACATTTCAGTTGTATTTCACTAGCAAGTCCTACGTGCTTTATTATGGAGAGTTCCAGACCAACTTCACTACAATGAATACATCTTACACAGTTTGAAAAAATTCCTTTGAGAACCGACATATCAAATATTTCATTCACATCCGATTCGCCCATAAAACATTCATAGTTTTCACTCATTGAACCAAGCTTCTTCTGTGAAGTATTTTCTTTCCCACTTTGACTGCTATGGGCAGGTGTACTTGAGAGGTTAGGTTCACTCACTTGGTTATCGTCTTTATTGCTTACAGTAATAACACATACCTTTGGCTTTTCAACATTTCTCCTTTTCTTAAAAGCCTTCAGAGGATTTCTAATAACTTTACTTTTACTCATTATTATACTTCAACAAAACAGAGACTCAAGAATTAATTACGAATATTTTCGAGATAACGACAGAGTAAATAAACATGAAACAATCGACAATCACACCAGCGATATATATTGAACCATCACAGGTTAGCCACAACACATACTTTATCTCACATCACTAAAATGTACCTGATGAACACGGACGTTAATAATAACACCATTTGACAGCAGTTTAACAGCGCTACAGTGGGTCACGCCCATGTAGAACACATTTCAAAAAAAATTTAAAAATAGTTGTAGTCTTCGGAATTGAATAAATTATATATCTATTAAAAGGTAATAGTCTGCAGATTCAGAAAACGCAAAAAAGTAAAAATTGAACTTTTCATGATTTTGAACCTTTCTGGAGCCCCTTAAAAAACAAAACTGTGTTTTGCTAAAGGCGGACACTATCAAAAAACTGCGTCCTCTCCTCCCTCCCTCCTCCATTCCAGTCCCCCTTTATTTTCCTCTCCACTGCTCTCGCTACCACCTGCCGTCTGCGAGTGGTTATTCGACTTGACGTCTAGCATAGGCGCTGGCCACATTAGTGTGACTGTACCTAATATAACGGATTTCAAGATATTCGGACTCATCGAATTTATTTCTAACTGACGTTAGGGTGCCTACTCGGGGGTCCATTGTTTGCAGCCCAAGCTCAGGAGCCAACCATATATGACTTCCTGCCCAGCGTGTACGAATTCTGTTGCATGTACGGGTCACTGACGATGCATCCTACTTTGTGGGTTGTTTGTTCACAGCCACTCTCGGGTGCCTCTTACACCGGGAAATCACAAGCTGTTACCTGGTCGCACTTTTGCGCCAAGTGACCAGCTTACTTCAGCATTTCTGCCACGGCTTGACCGTCGCGCGTCCGACAGGACGCAGGTCTACGCACCCGTCGCCTTTCGGACATCTCCGCTACACCATGGTGTGACTGTCCAGCCTGGACAATCTGGGCCCTGGCTGCCTCCTGCTGCCACGTTTTGCACTAAGAAAGCACCACCGTCCAGAGCAGCTCGCAGCTCGATGGCTTGTCGAACAGCATACGGAACCTGCTCAGAATTTCTTCTTCTGTAGTTTTTAGCGACGATTAGAAAAAGGTCCTTTTGTACGCCTTCCTGTACTGCGATGATTTAGAGGCGTATTGTGCGATAGCTAGTAGTGGTGCTCAGATAATGACAACAATATGACTGATAATAAATATGTGTTCTCAAGTAACTTTTTATGCAGATTTTTTTTTCAGAACTCTTTTTAGTTTTCCTCTCTCATGTATGGTTATTTCATAATGCAGTAAGGTTCATTTTAGTTTTAGTTACAACAATTTTTATTAGGAAAGCTGGCTGGGTACCCAAAAATGTACTACTTTTTATGCGAGTGGAGTACTGGGCAAATCAAAGCATTGGCACTGGAGTGCAAAGTGTGGTTAAATGTATTACATGAACCGCTTGTAGACCACAAAAATATTGCTAAATATTGCTTCCAACACTGCATATGCAAATGCAATTTATGATGCATTCTGTATGGTTTCTTCCGCAATGTCCTCCTGCTTTAGGTACCTTTATTTGAAATTCCCCTTCATCACTCAAAAATTGAAACCTGCGATTTTTGATGGTCCTACAATTCACAAAATGATGAAGGGCTACGAATTAGAGACTGTAATGACTGTTAGAAAAAAAATATACGTGAACTGCCTTGAGGTCACTTACTGAAAACTTTTTAGGGAATATAAAAGAACCATCAAAACTACGAGAACATTGTCAAAACCACGTCGAAAAATTTAAGGGAGGTGGGTTTTAGCAGGTGTCCACTTCCTGCGTTCACGCATTGACCACTTCTCTGAAAATCTGGGACGTTATAGTGAAGAGCAAGGAGGACGCTTCCATCAAGGCTTTAAGGGGATGTCGAACAGATAAAAAGGAAGCTGGAAAAAAAGATTATGCAGGTAAATCAAAAAGGAGAAAGTTTTAATATAAAATGTAACAGAGTACTCATAATGCAGGTAAGACTGCTGTTTATAGTACTTATCGTAAGTTATATCCCAAACAAACATCAGCTTTAAAATACAGACACTGATTGAATTTTGTTTTAATGCTTGTGCTATGGTTATATATATCTTACGGGAATATGAGATACTATTTTGTGATGAAAAACGAGTCCTACGCAAAGGAGGTAAAGGAGGAAGGAATATAGAGGCTCTATACGATGGCGATGTACTTGAGGACAATATTATCGAAAAGGAAGAAGACATAGAAGAATATAAAATTTGAGATATGATACTGCGTGAAGAATTTGACAGGCACTGAAAGACATATGTCGGAACACGACCCCGGCAGCAGACAACATTCCCTTAGAGCTACTGATAGCCTTGGGACAGCCACCAATGACAGAACTCTTCTGTCCGATGAGCAAAACCTATGAGACAGGCGAAATACCCTCAGACTTCAAGAAGAATATAATAAATCCAATTGCAAGGAAAGCAGGTGTTGAGAGGTGTGAAAATTACCGAACTATCAGTTTAGTAAGTCACGGTTGCAAAATGTTAACGCAAATTCTTTACAGACGCACGGAAAAGCTGGTAGAAGCCGATCTCGGAGAAAATTAATTTGGATTCCGTAGAAATGGAGGAACACGCCAGGCAATAATGATCCTACGACTCATTTTGGAATATAGGTTAAGGGAAGGCAAACCTACATTTATAGCATTTGAAGACTTAGAGTAAGTTTTGACAGTGTTGACTGTAATACTCTCGTTCAGATTCTGAACGTGGAGGGGTAAAATACAGGGAGCGAAAGGCTATTTACAATATGTACAGAAATCAGATCGCAGTTATAAGATTTGAGGGGCATGGAAGTTAAGCAGTGTTTAGGAAGGGAGTGAGGATTGTAGCCTATCCCCAATGTTATTCAATATATTGAGCAAGCAGTAAAGGAAACAAAAGAAACATTTGGAGTAGGAATTAAAATCCATGGAGAGGAAATAAAACCTTTGACGTTGCCGATGACATTGTAATTCTGTCAGTGACAGCAAAGGACGTGGAAGAACTGTTGAACGGAATGGACAGTGTCTTGAAAGGAGGATATAAGATGAACATCAACAAAAGCAAAACGAGGATAATGGAAAGGAGTTGAATTAAACCAGGTGATGCTGAGGTAAATATTTTAGAAAATGAGACACTTACAGTAGTACATGAGTTTTGCTATTTCGGAAGCAAAATAACTGATGATAGTCGAAGTAGAGAGGACATAAAACGTAGACTGGATGTGACAAGGAAAACGTTTCTGAAGAAGAGAAATTTTGTTAACATCGAGTATAGATTTAAGTGTCAGGAAGCTCCACCGATCGAGGTGGCGCAGTGGTTAACATACTGGACTCGCATTCGGGAGGACGACGGTTCGATCCCGCGTCCGGCCATCCTGATTTAGGTTTTCCGTGATTTCCCTAAATCACTCCAGGCAAATGCCGGGATGGTTCCTTTGAAAGGGCACGGCCGACTTCCTTCCCCGTCCTTTCCTAAAAAAACCGATGAGACCGATGACCTCGCAGTTTGGTCTCTTCTCCCAAAACAACCCAACCCAACCCAGGAAGTTCTTTCTGAAAGTATTTGTATGGAGTGTAGCTGTATATGAAAGTGAAACATGGACGATAAATAATTTAGAAAAAAAGAGAATAGAAACTTTTTAAATATGGTGCTACAGAAGAATACTGAAGATTATATGGGTAGATCACGTAACTAATGAGGAGGTACTGAAAGGGCTTGGGGAGAAGCGGAATTTGTGGCACAACTTGACTAGAAGAAGGGATCGGTTGGCAGGACACATTCTGAGGCATCAAGGGATCACCAATTTATTATTGTAAGGCTGCGTTGAGGGTAAAAATCGTAGAGGGAGACCTAGAGATTAGTACACTAAACAGATTCAGATCGATGTAGTTTGCAATAGTTACTGGGAGATGAAGAAGCTTGCAGAGGATAGAACAGCATGGAGAGCTGCATCAAACCAGTCTTTGGACTGAAGACCACAACCACAGCGTTTTTCGGAAAAGTTTAAAGTGAAAGAAAAAATTTAGTAATCATCATTACAGACTGATTCCGGAACGTCTAGTTATGAGGAATCATTTGAAAAAAAGTTTTAGAAGTACAAGCTTATGTAATGAACAGTAGCACCAGGTGACTGGAAAATCTAAAACAGAGTGAAAGAAATCGATCTTGGGGAATACAAAAACGTAACTATACATTTTACAGTTTACTTCAAAATTGGGGTGCATAGTCAAGAATAAGTGAGTTGGAGATGGCTTCTGTGTTAAAGGGAAAGCACTTGTCAGCACGGCGAATAATGGAGTTTCGTGTTTCATACGCCTAAAAGTTGTCACAACTTGCGCTGGCTACACTGTTTTATACTCGCCGTCACGTTTGGTAAGTCATATGATATCATTAGACCACAGCCAGATAGTGTGCAGCAGACAGATGCAACACTACATCTACGAGCTCGCAAAGAACCAGTATTTTCACATGCATCCGTCTCAGTTGTGTGAGAGGATTACCTCGATTTGGAGAAAACCCGGCGTTGGCGAGTTACAGTGTCGATGAAACTGGTAGCCGTCAACTATTCTGACGGAGCACAGACAACTCACAGAGTACAAACTCACTCACCACTTATCCAGAGCTACATCGTCTCTGTTGGATACAGAGGCCATTGCCGCAGTGTGCTCACCGTACGTCACAAGGAACTAGAAAATAAAGCACGGGCACATGGACATCGCCATGGAACAAAGTTTCCTCGAAGTCGCAGCACTTGTTAGTAAACGCTGATGGGAAACTAGGCGCGTGTGGAAAATCACATGAGGCGATGTATCAAGCTTACCAGAAGATTATCATTTAGGCAGGTAGTGAATATATTCCAATCACTTCACAGCGGCGCTCAATAGACGCACATCCGTCCGTTTAGCTCTTCCCCACCTACCTGAAGAGTATCCTGTCGGTAATCGTGACACACCACATATGAATTTCAACTTCCTCCTGCTCTGTGCCTCTGCAGTGCCATGGATGCGGCACGTGCCCATAGCAGGACAGTTTCCCGTACGCCCCGAGTTGCGTGATAATAATGAGGAACGTCCCGGGACAAGACAGTGCGTCCTCCATGCCTGAACACCTGATGTCGATCCTATTGAACTCATCTGGGACGTTAACGAGCAACCTGTGCCTACCTGAACACACCTTTGACCAATCTCTGTGAGCTGTGAGAGTAGGCTGAGCGTTCACAGATCAGAATTTTCCCGAAAGCTTTCAGTGTTTCTACATTAACAGCTTTTTTATCCATTTTATTTTTATTTCGTTCCGCTGAGTAGCTATTTTCGAGCAACTACAGACATATAGGGAAAACTATATTATGGTCGAGGGTGCAAAGCAACCATTGCTTACGCGTCACCAGAATAAAAATAGAATAAAAAGAGCACTTACACTAGTTAACCCCATGAATCACAAATATTTTCGGTTACAGTCATATAATTTCAAGGGCAGAGAGCGGTCGGCTTAATGTGCAAGAAAAGTGCCGGTAAAAATAAGAAGTTGGTAGTAGTTGAAAACATAAGATAAAATGGTTTACCAAATTATTATGCTTGAGAGCTGTAGTCATGATATCCGGTTCAGTACAAATGGTAGCACACAGCCAAACCATCTACTAGAGCGAGGAGTTCTGGAGCAGGTACACTCTATGTGTGATCGATGTTATCTATGACATTAACATGAATGTTAGGAAGGGGGAGGAGGATTTTTGCTTCTTTCTTCCGTCTACAAGGATAGTAACTTATACTATCTAAATTTTTACAAAAATATCATCCTTTTAACTGTTGCTGTACACAGTATACAACAATCAAAATGAAGGAAGATCAATGTACAAATCTGCATCTTCTCAAAATCAGAGTCATGATGTACATTAAGATAAAATGGTGAACAATATAATAATACGTGACACTAAATACAGGCCAAGACCCCGCCTATGTTCATGTGCATTTCTTTTAAAATGACAGTCAGGAGAGAATCTCTGTATGAAAAATACAAAGATAAAAACACAAGAAAAATAAAAAAATAAATAGTTTATGTGTCTATTATTCACTGCCTTCTCGGTTACATACTGAACGCATGTGCCACATTTTCAAATTTGGCAAGAGGAAATACTACTGGGTTGACTGAATTCGCCGGTAGTAGCCTCGTCTGAAAAGTTCTCGTTATGTGCATATGGTATGCCTTCGGAGTCATTCCAAATGTCTTTGCTATTATAAAATCGAATTTACAGCAGAATTTAATTACTGATCGTTATTCCTGGTTTTCGGCCATCTGTCATGACACACACACACACACACACACACACACACAGTTTATATCAGACCTCCATACGTGCAACGAAAAAAGATAGACTGATTAAAAAAATGGAACTTATGAGCCACCGCTTACATTGCATGACCCGTTATACAGGGCTATTACAAATGATTGAAGCGATTTCATAAATTCAGCGTAGCTCCATTCATTGACATATGGTCACGACACACTACAGATGCGTAGAAAAACTCATAAAGTTTTGTTTGGCTGAAGCCGCACTTCAGGTTTCTGCCGCCAGAGCGCTCGAGAGCGCAGTGAGACAAAATGGCGACAGGAGCCGAGAAAGCGTATGTCGTGCTTGAAATGCACTCACATCAGTCAGTCATAACAGTGCAACGACACTTCAGGACGAAGTTCAACAAACATCCACCAACTGCTAACTCGATTCGGCGATGGTATGCGCAGTTTAAAGCTTCTGGATGCCTCTGTAAGGGGAAATCAACGGGTCGGCCTGCAGTGAGCGAAGAAACGGTTGAACGCGTAGCCCGCGGAAGTCGAGGAATAAAGCAAGCAGGGAGCTAAACGTACCACAGCCGACAGTTTGGAAAATCTTACGGAAAAGGCTAAAGCAGAAGCATTTCTTAAACAGGAGATTGGAAAACCGATGGATCGGTCGTGGTGGAGATCATGATCAGCAATTCATGTCATGGCCTCCACGCTCTCCCGACTTAACCCCATGCGATTTCTTTCTGTGGGGTTATGTGAAAGTTTCAGTGTTTAAACCTCCTCTACCAAGAAACGTGCCATAACTGCGAGCTCGCGTCAACGATGCTTTCGAACTCATTGATGGGGACATGCTGCGCCGAGTGTGGGAGGAACTTGATTATCGGCTTGATGTCTGCCGAATCACTAAAGGGGCACATATCGAACATTTGTGATTGCCTAAAAAAACTTTTTGAGTTTTTGTATGTGTGTGCAAAGCATTGTGAAAATATCTCAAATAATAAAGTTATTGTAGAGCTGTGAAATCGCTTCAATCATTTGTAATAACCCTGTACATTATTTTAAAAGCTTCTAGACCCTGGGACACAGCGAGGCTGCGCATACTGAAATTCGTAGAGGACAATCTGGAATACCATCACTCAAGAACGGGAACCTCATGGTAAGTTGTTGAAAATGATGGGAAATTGATGTTTGCCAGAGTTTTTACTGGCGCTCATGAAGCGCAACCACTCGTTCACCAATTTCCGGCTTTTAATCCTCCTGTCATAAATATTTTAAGCACAGCGTACTAATGGATTTCGGAAACGCTATGAAGTAAATATTACATAAGGTACAATTTTGACAAGGGCATAATTTAGCATCGTTTGATTATTAACTGTAGTTCCCGTTGTGAAAACTCGCGGTTTACGGCCATTCAGCGCAACCGATGTGACCTCTCGACAGTTATTTACTTGGTCCTACATGATTAATATTTCGTCCGGTTCCTAATAAAATAATGGAACGTGATGTACGGGGGTGTGACGAAAAGTAATGGCTCAGATTTCTTTATTTCGTTCTCAATATCGGTTGAGGTATTACTTGACATGCTTATTATTTCGTCGACGCTCCCGTTTCTCTGACGCAAGTTGCAACCCTCCGCGGTCGAGAGCTCCGAACTGTGGCGTGTAACGTGGCGGCGTTTGACGCAACTACACACAGGCTCATAAATTAACGATAACTGCAGAATGCAGAGCCACTCAACGTGGCACTACATAAAACTGGCGCTAATAGCATAGGCACATAGGGAACACACACGACACAGATCTGTTAAGTCCACGGTATTGGTGATAAGTTGAGAAAACCGTCCCGAAACGCATGTGCTTCAAAACTCCACTGTTTCCTGCGCTTGTACCCCGACATCAATATGTGATATGGACACCATGCACACGTATACACACCATGCACAACGGGTTGGCATACTCTGGATCAGGTAGTCGAGCATCTGCTGGGGTATAGCCTCCCATTCTTACACCAGTGCCTGTCGGAGCTCCTTAAGTGTCGTAGGGGTTTGAAGACGTGCAGCGATACGTCGACCGAGAGCATCCCAGACGTGCTCGATGAGTTTTAGATCTGGAGAAGAGGCAGGCCACTCCATGCGCCTGATATTTTCTGTTTCAAGGTACTCCTCCACGATGGCAGCTCGGTGGGGCCGCGCGTTATCATCCATCAGGAGAAAGGTGGAATCCATTGCACCCCTGAAAAGGCAGTCATACTGGGGCAAAATGACGTCCCGATACACCCGACCTGTTACAGTTCACTGTCAAAGATATGCAGGGGTGTACGTGTACCAATCATAATCCCACTCCACACCATCAAACCACGACCTCCATATAGGTCCCTTTCAAGGACATTAAGGGGTTGTTATCTGATTCCTGGTTCACGCCAGATGAAAAACCGTCGAGAATCACTGTTGAGACTATACCTGGACTCGTCCGTGAACATAACCTGGGACCACTGCTCCAGTGACCATGTACTGTGTTCTTGACACTAGGCTTTACGGGCCCTCCTGTGACCAGTGGAATGCACCTTGCAGGTCTCCGGGCGAATAAACCATGTGTGTTCAGTCGTCTGTAGACTGTGTGTCTAGAGACAACTGTTCCAGTGGCTGTGGTAAGGTCCCGAGCAAGGCTACCTGCAGTACTCCTTGGCCGTCTGCGGGCAGTGATGGTGAGATACCGATCCTCTTGTGGTGTTGTACACTGTGGACGTCCCGTACTGTAGCGCCTGGACACGTTTCCTGTCTGCTGGAATCGTTGCCATAAGCGTCAGATCACAATTTGTGGCACACGGAGGACCCGTGCTACCACCTGCTGTTTTTGACCGGCCTCCAGTCGCTCCGCCGGCCGGTGTGGCCGTGCGGTTCTAAGTGCGTCAGTTTGGAACCGCGTGACCGCTACGGTAGCAGGTTCGAATCCTGCCTCGGGCATGGATGTGTGTGATGTCCTTAGGTTAGTTAGGTTTAAGTAGTTCTAAGTTCTAGGGGACTGATGACCTCAGTAGTTAAGTCCCATAGTGCTCAGAGCCATTTGAACCATTTGAACCTCCAGTCGCTCTAGTATTCTACCCCTCATAACGTCACAATATGTGTCCTTTGAGCCATTTTCAACACACAGTCACCACCAGCACGTCTGAAAACGTCTGCACACTTACTCGCTGCACCGTACTCTGACGTGCACCGACACACATCTGCGTATGTGGACTGCTGCCAGCGCCACCGTGCGACGACCGCAGGTCAAATGCACCGCATGGTCATACCCCGAGGTGATTTAAACCCGCAAACCGCCTACCAGAGCGTTCTTTCACCATTTATCAGCATTATCCTTAATTTATGAGCATGAGTGTATATAGGTGCGTGGGAACAGTGTACTGTAGTCGAGTTTCTGACCGTAGAAAACTTGTTCCTTCATGGAGCACCCTCTCCCTCTGCATGTCAATGCCAGACCACACACGAATGCTGGGACGTCTGCAACAATCCGACGCCTAGGGCTCACTGTCATCATCATCCTCCATGAGGTCCCGGCTTGCCTCCATCCGACTGTCATTTGTTTCCGAAACTTAAACAACACCTTCGAGAAACGGTGATGAAGCAGTGCGGGCAGGAATGAGGTTGTGGTTCCGTCAACAGAGTCAAACATTCTACAGTGGCGGTGTCAAAAAACTGGTCTCTCGCTGGGAGAAATATGTTCATCGCCACAGTGACTGTGTTGAGAAATAATTATGTAGAAATGAAGAATAAAAATGTACTCACATTTTTCTACGTTGATTCTGAAGTTAATGCCAACAAAATTCAGTGTTTGCTGGAGGGTACCGTATTGCCAACCAAAAATCTAACAAGAACAAACAAACGGAGCCGATCTACTTTTGCCCTGTATAATTGGGCGTTGAATAGCAGTGTGGGAGGGTCATGTGATCAGCGTAACTCTCTCATCGCGGTTAATACTTGCCATTGGTGCTAGAACTGTTCCATCTCGTACAGGCAGCTACTAATTTTGCGCCAGGAAGTTTGCAGCACTCAGTTGCATTAACCCCTTCGTGGAAAAATCCGTTGCAAAATCGTGCATCAAAAGTAGATTTCTCTATGGAATAGTAGAACATGGAGACCATTAATATACAGAGGCAATTATGTCTGCCTGGACTTGAAGGTCATCTTCGTCCCTTCTCATCTGTCAGGAGAGTGAGCTTGAAGTATGCCCCTGATGTTGTTAATCCTGTATATAAGAGAATTCACTGCTGTCTATAACAGAACCTTTCTTGTTTTTTACTGTATTCCATAAAGGAACACAATATTGTACTGTGCCCTCTTCGAAGTTATATGAGACTACTAAATGGCGTTTAGCTAGGCGATTAAAATTATCATGTATTGCAGTAGCAGTGAGACAGAACAGCGTGGGTGATTGTTGCAAAGCTATCACATTAAAGGGAGAAGTGGGTGAATTAAATTTGACAGTCGTAGACTATTTCAGTTAGATATTCAAAGCAATCGGGTAAAGGCATATATAAATGCGTATGTGACAGTGAAAAAATCTAGTGCAGGTAGATAGGCAGAAAGATCAATTACAGTGTCAATACGCAATTGCAGAACAATCACTGGAAGAAGGCAGGTCCATTGAATATTGGAGAGTATGCGTACGGATTGATTTAAAGTGGAAAGACCACTCAAAACTAATAGAGTGTAAAGTAGATGCCAGACAGATCTATTGAAAGAATCGTCAGGAAATGTAGCCCAACCACGAAGTGGGCAGTTCACAGAGCCTTCGTTCGACCAATATTGGAATACTACTAGTCTGTCTGGGACTCTTATCAGACAGGATTGATACATGAAACGTTCAAAGAAAAGAAGAGCGTTTCGTCCCACGAAAGCGGTTCAAATGGTTCAAATGGCTCTGAGCACTATGGGACTCAACTTCTGAGGTCATCAGTCCGCTAGAACTACTTAAACCTAACTAACCTAAGGACATCACACCCATCCATGCCCGAGGCAGGATTCGAACCTGCGACCGTAGCGGTAGCCCGGTTCCAGACTGTAGCTCCTACAACCGCTCGGCCACCCCGGCCGGCAAGCGGTTCTCTGATGCTCCTCCAACTACATTTGTAGATGCTACAAGAGAGATGTTGAGTATCACACTGTGGTTTACTATTAAGATACCAAGAGGGTACGTTCTTCGAAGAGTCAACTAGTATATTGCTTCTTCCTATGTATATCTCGCAAAATGACTGTTAGACACAGTCAAGCTCAAACAAAGGTTCGCCAGCTAGTAGTTGTTCTTCCCCCAGACTTCCATTGTGGACTGAAACAGGAAAGGGAGGTGATAGATGTACACTAAGTATCCTCCTCCATACACCACAATGTGCTTCCAGAGTATAGAAGTAAAAGCAAATGTACTTCCGTTAACATATTTTGTGTACCTCATAGTTAACGTTTTATTAACGGACAGAATAAAAATGAGATACACAAAATATGTTAACGGAAGTACATTTACTTTGCTTTGACCATCACTGATTCTGTTGCTGACGAGGGGTCTAACAAATAATTTATAAAAATCAAGAGGAAGTGACAGAGTCATACAGAGCGTAGAGATCCTCAACAATAAACTTACTTCTTCACGTAATCCAACACTTTACCTGACTGAGGGATATCAATTAAACAAATTGCAGGCCACACCAGGAATACCATATCTGTATTTCCATATCCGTTTACTATGCCCTGGCCGGCCAGTGTGGCCGAGCGGTTCTAGGCGCTTCAGTCTGGAACCGCGCGACCACTACGGTCGCAGGTTCGAATCCTGCCTCGGGCATGGATGTGTGTAGTGTCCTTAGGTTAGTTAGGTTTAAGTAGTTCTACGTTCTAGGGGACTAACGACCTCAGATGTTAAGTCCCATAGTGTTCAGAGCCATTTGAACCATTTCATCAGAAGCCGGTTCGGGGAGACCATCCACGGCTGTCACACCTGACACACCTGGCCTATCCCCCTCGGACTTCCACTTTTTTGGGCCGTTAAAGGATGCCGTTCGTAGAAGACATTTTGAGGACGGTGAAGAGGTAATTCACACAGAGGAAGACTGGCTCTGCCACCAGGAGGAGGAGTGGTATCGACAGGACATACACGCCCTTGTATCACGCTGGAGGAAGGGTGGCCATAGAAAGGGATGGAGATTACGTGGAAAAATAGAGTGTGCCGATGAAACACCATTCTTTCGTGTGTGTAATTCTCTTTATGTTCAATAAATAACTGTTGAAGAAAAAATAGGGTGCATTACTTTCTGGGCAACCCTCATACAAATGTGAAAGCAAATGATATTTTGTCTGGATATATCGCAATGTATACATGCAAAATTACCCAGATTGTGTTAACATATTATCATTATAGTGATATCAACCTAAGTGCATCACATTTTACATTGTATAAATATCGGATTTATCTCACACATATATTTTCACTACATGCTGTAATCCATAATACATGTGGACAGAACATAATGGTACACCATCACATGTAACATAATAGTAGTTGTAACTATGGGTACTGCAGCCTGAAAACTGCAAACAGCTGTTATAATTGACATAAAAGTTTTCTCGGTATCGCACCGCGTCGTATTGTATAAAACTACTGCTGGATAAAACCAACGTTTCGGCCAAGGCCACTGCAATCGTGGCTGAAATGTTGGTTTTATGAAGCAGTAGTTTTATACAATATGACGCGTTACCAAACCCAGAAAACTTTTATGTTAACTGACTCCGGTCGCGGAAGCCTACGCAATTACATTAGCTGTTATAATTGAGCCGTGGCGCCATTGAGTTAGCAGACTGTTCTGTCTGGCGCCACTGGCTCAAGGATAGTATCCACTATCCCTCTTGGTGCCCCATTGCCAATGTCTATGAGGAAGAGTTGGTACCTGTGGGTAGTGTCCCTAGAAGATCTTTGCTTGCCGATGTATATTCGTGGTTTGCTGGCCCGAGGGGAGGAGGCATGTGGTTTGGGGATTGGCGGTAGCGTCGCGACAAGAGGTGGTCACGAGGTCCGAGCGGCCGAAGCCACGAGCTGTGCGAGAGAGCCTGCGCAGATACCTGAGTGCTCCACCGGGGTCAGTGTCGACTACAAGATGCAGGGCGACATCCCATCGGTTGGTTGGTAACATTCATGTCGGATGACTGCTTATGGCCTGGCTGTCCTCTTCTGCCTGGCTTTCATCGGTACCACTCAGTAACCGTTGCGACGCACTATATATCCATGAAATTGCTTGGTGATAAAGGGTATTAAAATTCTGTAATCCTCGTGGTGATTTGTGTCATTGTCTACCTGCTCTCCTTATTATTTTCTGGTTTGTACCCGATCCTCAGAGATCTACTCGGTCGGGTCTCTGGTCGTAAATATGGGCTGTAGTATTGTACTAAGTCACTAGTTATAGTTTAAAAATTTGTCCCACTATTATACTGCCTTTCCTTATTATCTTCTGGTTTGCACCCGACGCTCCGAGTTTTATTTGGTAGGTTCTTTGGTGGTAAATATAGGCCGTAGTATTGTACTAAGACACTAGTTGTTGTTTTGAAAATTTGTCCAGCTATTATATTGCCTTTCCTTTCTGGTTTATACCCGCTCATTAATGTCCTGGTCGTAAATACAACCGGAACAATTGTACTAAGGCACAGGTTGCCGTTAAACAAAACAGTGGCCTTGTGGTTAGATGTAGATGATAACCAGTCCAATTCTTTGGTTATAATTGTATTTCTCAGTCATTAGTTTTAATCTGGAGAACCTGTTGTATTAAGCTGTGCGTTGTTGTGTTTGAAAGACCGGGTCGTTATTGGTACATTTTAGCCGGATCTTGTGGTTCCGCCGAGTGAGTTGTCTTGTAATAAGTGTTCACAAGGAACAATCAATTTAACTTTGAAAATATTAACAACCAAATGTCACCACGCCTTTGGTCAAAATAAGATTGTCAATAGGGACGGGTTGGGATCCAGTCGCATCTTGGTTGTTGATTGAAATTAAGAGGCTGGTTGCTTTGAAATAAGCCTTGTCATTGTCATATTTTTTCCTACCTGTTAAACATTCAAGCACAGTTGCTCTTCTTATTCCCGAACCTTTCGACGTACAGCTTTCAAACTAAAAGTTACGTCATCTGTTTTGAGAGGCATTTAATAAGAGAGACAGTGTCCAGCAGTAAACACTGCTGTTTCACCAGACAGTGGGCGGGCTGCAGGTCTTGCCATCTTGTAATCATTGTCATATTGTTTGCTGTTTTGATTTCTTTTGCAAAAGCTTATTCATTTTAAGATTTAAGGTCCAAAGAATTTTGGAAATTTGTCCTTTTTGTAAAACAAACAAAAGTTTATGGTTATTTATAATTTTAATCCCAAAGAAAGCAAGTGTTGACAGATGTGAAAATTATCGAACTGTCAGTATAATAAGCCACGGCTGCAAATTACTACCAAGAATTCTTTACAGACGAATGGAAAAACTGTTAGAAGCCGACCGACCTCGGGAAAGATCAGTTTGAATTCCATAGAAATGATGGAACACTTGAGGCAATACTGACCCTACGACTTATCTTAGAAAATAGATTAAGGAAAGGCAAACCTACGTTTCTAGCATTTGTAGGCTTAGAGAAAGCATTTGGCACTGGTGACTGGAATACTCTCTTTCAAATTCTGAAGGTATCAGGGGTCAAATACAGGGAGCGAAGGGCTATTTACAATTTGTACAGAAACCAGATGGCAGTAAAGGAAACAAAAGAAAAATTTGGAGATGGAATTAAAATCCATAGAGAAGAAATAAAAACTTTGAGGTTCGCCGATGACATTGTAATTCTGTAAGAGACAGCAAAGGACCTGGAAGAGCAGCTGAACGGAATGGACAGTGTCTTGAATGGAGGATACAAGATGAACATCAAGAAAAGCAAAACGAGGATAATGGAATGTAGTCGAATTAAATCGCGTGATGCTGAGTGTATTAGAGTAGGAAAAGAGACGCTTAAAATAGTAAACGAGTTTTGCTATTTAGGGAGCAAAATAACTGGTGGTGGTCGAAGTAGAGAGAATATAAAATGTAGACTGGCAATGGGAAGGAAAGCGTTTCTGAAGAAGAAAAATTTGTTAACATAGAGCATAGATTTAAGTGTCAGGAAGTCATTTCTGAAAGTATTTGTATGAAGTATGATAGAATGGTAGTGAAACGTGGACGATAAATAGTTTGGACAAAAAGAGAATACACACAGGCACCTGCTGAACAACAGAAGGATATGCCCCCTATTTCACCTCTGGCGGCCCAGGCACAGACGGAACCGGATCCAGAGCCGACATAGGACACAACAAACACTGATGAAGACGGGCCGTGGCAGCAGGTCGGCCCAAGGCGCAAACAGCAGCCAAATACGCAAACAAGTGAGCCCACAAACTCACGAGGCAACGGCCGAGCGCTGCTGCCAACACCATCTACAAAGCGAACAAACAACAAAAACAACACAGGGACCAACACAAACAACCCTGCGACTGCAGCAACCACAAATATACAAGCAGCTACGCAGAACACAAACAACACCGCGACTGGCTTCCCACCGGTCATCATTCACAACTACGGAGACCGAAATCTCCTAAACAAGGAATTTAACAATCAGCACAGCCCCACAACATACTACTCTAAGCTCACCGGGGAACACGCCGCACTGTACGTGGCGAACAAGGCAGACTACACAAATCTACTGGACTTTCTCAAAGAAAGGAAGGTAGAACACTTCACGTACAGGACAGTCCTGGAAAATACACAGCAGTACGTGATAAAGGGGATAGACTCACGAACCCCGACCGACACAGTACACAATGAACTCTCTGCTCTCGGGTGGGAGTGCATTCGGGTAAACCGAATGTCAGAGTTCGGTACAGCAAGACCGTCTCATAACTACATGGCGGAATTGGCCGACACGGCCAAGTCCCGCGACCTGCTGAAGTCAAAGCTATTTCTTCACATGGTCGTCAATGTAGAGGTTTACAATATGCCGCGCACCCCCCAACAATGCCACAACTGCCAGCGCTTTGCGCACGCGGGTATCAGATGCGGTCTCGCACCCCGCTGCCGCATTTGCGCTGGCGGTCACACGACCCAACGCTGCAAACTCCCCCATACAGCACCTCGCAAGTGCGCCAACTGTGATGCTGCCCATCCGGCAAACTACAGAGGGTGCATTGCTTACAAAGCAGCTCTGAGGCGCAAAATCGCGAAACATGCGAAACCTACCGCCATCACAGTTCCAAAACCGCCCCCGCGCCCAGTAAGAAGTGGAATATCCTTCGCTGGAGTGGTCACTGGCAGCCCCAGCAGCGCGGGACGGTCAGAGGAGCCCCAGAGCTCAGAACACGCTCGGCAAACACCCCCAGCAACAGACACACAACAGACAAGCACAACACCTGACACCACACCCGCACCGGGCACACCACACGAAACAGGCAACAACACCACCCTACCCCCTGAGATCGCGAACTGCAGCCCACTACAGGCTACAGAAAACGCACCTACACAGGGACAACCACAGCGCCAGAGGAGGAGGAGAAGGAGAAACAGCCGCAACACGAGGAACACAACCACACCACAACAAGTACGCAGCCGGCCGCGGTGGTCTAGTGGTTCTAGGCGCTCAGTCCGGAGCCGCGCGAACGCTACGGTCGCAGGTTCGAATCCTGCCTCGGGCATGGATGTGTGTGGTGTCCTTAGGTTAGTCAGGTTTAAGTAGTTCTAAGTTCTAGGGGACTGATGACCACAGATGTTAAGTCCCATAGTGCTCAGAGCCATTTGAACCATTTTGAACAAGTACACAGACAACAGGACACCAACACTCACGAATACATCCCGGACACCAACTCAACAACCCACATAACACACCCACTCACCACAGAGAATACACAGGCGCCCACAACTGCCATACGAACAGCCGACTCTCAGGCCAGCCCTCACCAAACGCCAACACTGGAACAAGCGGCCGCTAACACGACCAATAACTCGCAGGCCGACATGACCAACATTACTACAACATTCCAGAGAATAATGGAAACATTATTCCCCGGACGCACGACCACCGAAATAGTCACGAAGATTATGGGGTGTGTCTCACAACTCTTCATGCAGTTCATGTCGGGTACGCTCAACTGGACTAGCTTCCAAGCCACTATCACACCGCTTTTTACACTACTACATGGGTAATACACCACACCAGCCCCGAAACGCCGACTTAAACACAATCTCACAGATCCTGTTTTGGAATGCCAACGGGATCGCAAGCAAAAAAGCCGAGATGGCCGCGTTCATGGAGCGAAAGGGTATCCGAATCGCTCTTGTGAACGAAACACTGCTTACGCCTCGCAAACAACTAAACTTCCCAGGGTATTGCGTCTATCGTACCGACCGAGCGGATGGCAGGAGGGGGGGCGGCACGGCAATCATCATACACAGAGACATAGAACACACGAACATCGAGCTCCCAGCACTTGAAAGACTAGAGGCTACGGCCGTCAGGGTCAAGTTCAACGGGGCCAACACCACACTGGTATCACTATACAACCCTCCTAAAAACATAGTAACGCGTGATATCAGCACAGTACTCAACATAGCACCGCGGGTAATAGCCGCTGGAGACCTCAACGCAAAACACCCTGATTGGAACTCACGAATACGAACCTCCAACGGCAAGAAACTGTACGAACACGCACTAGGCCGAAACTACATTATACTTCGGCCGGACGTTCCCACGTTCGTGCCTACACAGGCTCGACATAGGCCAGACGTGTTAGACATAGCCCTCATAAAGGGCATCACATGCACACTCAACCTAACGGTTGAAAACGATCTGGACTCGGACCACATGCCTGTAATACTGCACATGGAAGAGACACTGCAGGACATCGAACCACGCAGGATGCTTAACTACAAGCATGTGAATTGGACACTGTTCAAGGAAACGCTTGATAGTCGCATTCCTGACACTCACGAAATTAACAACACACAGCAAATCGATGAGGCTGTGGAGTCTCTCACAACTGCCGTCCAAGACGCAATGACTGACGCCATTCCATTTACAACACCAAGACAACACTCGACGGCCCTGCCCCAGGAAATCCTGGGCCTTATCTCAATGAGGAACCGCCTCAGGAGATACTGGCAGCGTACCAGGCGCCCGTTCTATAAACTGCACGTCAACAGACTCCAGGGCATAATACGGAATAAAATCCAAACATTCAGAAACGAACAATGGGGACAGAAACTCGCTCGGCTGGATCCCACACGTCCTGGCGTGTGGCAGCTGGCCAGACACTTCACCAGGGAGAAACATTACGTTCCCACGTTACAAGGACCAGACGGCCCGGCCTACTCCGCGACGGAAAAGGCAGAGCTTATGGCCACAACACTTGCAGCGTCCTTCATGCCGAATCTGGTTCCTTCAGACCCAGCATTCACACTTGAAACGGACCAGGAGGTTACACGACTTGTAGCCCAGCCCTCGCGCAACGAAATAAGACGTACTAGCACAAATGAAATCACATGGGCTATCAAGCACACCAACGCTAGAACTAGAAAAGCCCCTGGGGCTGATGGCATTCAAAACCGTGTCCTCCAGGAGTTCACGAATAAAGCCGTAGAATACCTCACACACTTAACGAATGCCATCCTGACACACCAACACTTCCCTGACTTTTGGAAGGCGGCCAAGGTCCTGATGTTCAGGAAGCCAGGGAAAGACCACTCCCTCCCACAAAATTACCGACCCATCAGTCTGCTGTGTTCGCCCAGCAAGATTGTTGAGAAGGTAATACCGAAACGTATCACTAGGCATTGCATCGCCAACGACACCCTAAGACCGGAGCAATTCGGCTTTAGGAATCGCCACTCGACAACACAACAACTCCTCCGCGTAGTCGAACATATAACACACGGCTACAACATGAACAAAGCCACAGGGGCCGTGTTCCTAGACATCGAAAAGGCTTTAGACCGTCTCTGGCACAACGGATTCATACGCAAACTAAGCGAAGCTGGTTCCCAGACGGACTCGTACGTCTCATACACTCATATCTCACGAACAGATGTTTCAACATTAACGTGCAGGATAAACAATCAACACAACACGGTATCCAAGCTGGAGTACCCCAAGGGAGCATCCTAGGGCCCATCTTGTTTAACCTGTACATTAATGAATTCCCAGCGACACAAAACACGACGCTAGCCGTCTACGCGGATGACACAGCCATCCTCGCACAAGACTCGAAACCGTCGAACATCAATTCACGAATACAGACAGCACTCAGAACAGCTGAGCCTTGGTTGGAGCGATGGCGTATTAAAGTAAACGTCGACAAGTGCGAAGCAGTTCTGTTCACACGCAGACAGAAACTACTGCGCAAACACCAACACTGTAGACCAATAACACTAGATACACGCCCAATACGTTTCCGAGAGAAAGTCAGGTACCTTGGTGTCTGGCTGGACCGGAAACTTACATGGGGGGACCACATCGAATACGTTGCCAACCGAGCGCACGCGAGGCTCAAACAGCTCTACCCAATGCTCAACAGGGAAAGCACACTGAATAGGAGGGTGTCGAGGTCCTTATACATGACACTGATTAGACCTCTGATGACGTACGCAGCTCCCATCTGGGGATATGCAGCTCCCACACGACTGCGCCGCCTGCTGATTATACAGAACAAGGTGCTACGAATCATTAGCAATGCTCCACGCTACACACGCACCATGGATCTTCACCATGAATACCGCCTTGATACACTCAAGGAAGTATTCAAAAAACACGCCACACGACTATACAGGAACTCGAGACACTCGAACAATCCTTTCATCCTCACTCTGGGAAACTACGATCACAACCACAGGTGGAAACACAAGCGGCCAAAGACACTGCTAGCTAGGGCATAGCCACCTATGGTTAACTAACATACGCAAACAGCGACAAAAGTCGGCAAGTCCCTGCATATCAGCAACACTGACTGGCAACTACCAGCTGCTATTAGAGCCGACCAACAGGCCACAGCAGGGACACCGACGAGCTCTCCCACAGACGCACAAACAATCTGCCAACATTCCCTCACACTGTGCCTCCGGTATATGACCTATCGGACACAAGATCGATAACAAACCTAACTGTTGCAGGTTGCTGACGCTGAACGAAGACTCTGTGCCAGCACCCAGCGCCAGCCGCCGAGCAGCACAAACGCACAACGTCAAGGTATCGACATGCATGATACCCACTACTAACAAAGCCTATCCTTGCACAACCTATCGCAGGCAGCAAGACAACCGCTACTGCTCTTTCCGCCCGACCTAACTTTCGTAGAGGTTTTTTTCCCTTGGCCCTTGCTTTGGCACTTTTTTTCCTCTGCCCTTCAAACCGCTACCCTTCGTCAGATTTCGACCAATCTATCTCCAGATGAGCGCGTATTAATGGTTAATCCTAACCAGACGTACGCAAACATCGCAGCACCCACATCCTGCGACACCTCACTTTAGTGAATACTAACCCCTATGCAGAGATGGCAGTAGACCTTTTGCGTTGGCCATCATGCCGGTGTGGACGTGGAGGGGTTCCAGAACATATTCTGAGTCACCAAGGGATCACCAATGTAGTATTGGAGGTTAGTGTGGAAGGTAAAAATCGTAGAGGGAGACCAAGAGATGAATACACTAAACAAATTCAGAAGAAAGTAGGTTGCAGTAGGTACTGGGAGATGAAGAAGCATGCACAGGATAGAGCAACATGGAGAGCTGCATCAAACCAGTCTCTGGACTGAAGACCACAACAACAAACAGGTTGTGGGAAAAGAAAGTTATATTGGTGGGTCCTCCCTTCCACGTTTCCTTAATTCCAGTAAGTTCTCACGTGTCAATAATTTTGCAAAGATACAGTCACAGTAAACATCACAGATCTGTCGAAAACAACATGAAAAAGGTACATTAAATTTATCACTGGCATACCAGATTTAATTAAAACCCGCCAGGGTAGCTGAGAGCTCTAATGTGCTGCTTATTGGACTTGGGTAGGTGCGCTGGCCCCAGATCGAATTCGCCCAGCAGATTAACAACTAGCGCCGGTGTGTCGGCCAGCCTGGATGTGGTTTTTATGTGGTTTTCCACATCCTGCTAGGTGAATGCTGGGTTGGTCCCCACATTATACCTTAGTTACATGGCTCACAGACATCTGAACACATTCACACTATTCCAACGATTACACTAGTTGCAGACAGTTGGGGTACACTAATTCCTTACTGGGGGGGGGGGGAGTACAGGTGCCGACAGGAAGGGCATCCAGCCACCCCCTACAGTTAACATGCCACATCTGATTAACTAGCAGACCCCGAGAGCTGGGATTAATGCTTGGAATAGAGAGAGATACCAGATTTAACTAACATATTGTATGCTGAGGATAGTATACAGTATACTGAATGTAGTTCATAAAATAAGTAAATCTGATGAAATATTCGAATAGATACACTACATTAATTACTGACGTAATTAACATGTTGTATAAAAAGCAATCAGTACCAACAGATTATGTATGAATATAAAAACAAACTTATTGAGATTTTGTATAAAGCAATAAAAGAAATTTATAAAATGAAAAAAAATAGACAAAATATTTCAAGTTTAAGAAGAACCTTACATTATAATTCATATAGGCATTATCCAAGATGTTTGCCATCATTAGCTATCGTTAAAACGAGTACATCACACTTTTTTAAAGAAAAAGCCCAGTTGTACATAAAAATATGGGACAATTTCACATTTAATACATGTCTGAATCTATAATTAATCTGGCATTATACCACCCACGAAGAATAAGCAGAATGAGCTTGCAAAGGACATTATAGGAGAAAGAAACCTCTATCTGTAAGTCCGCTTTTTATTTCGCCAAATATTAGGTAACAGTGGTCTAAGGTGCAGGGAGTGGCCGCGTGGTTTGAAGCGCCATGTTACGTATTGCGGGGCACCTACTGTCGGACGTTCGAGTCCTTCCTTGGGCATGGGCGTGTGTGATGTCCTTAGCATAAGTAGTGTGTAAGTCTCGGGATCGATGATGTCAGCAGTTTGGTCCCTCAGGCATTCGCACACACACACACACACACACACACACACACACACACACACACACACAAACACGCTCACACACACATTAAAACAATGATCGAAGGAACCAAATTAGATGTTGGTAATACAGAGTACAGTAAGGAATTCACAGAGAGGCTAGAACATGGCTCTCAAGATCATGTATGTGCATATTATGTCAAGGAAGTTACATAGTAAAGTGTTAAACTATTATGACAAACATGTAGAAACGTTGGGAAACCACTGTTACATATTATTAAAAATTATTACATAACAAAGTATGAATAACATAGTATGAACTATAACCTACTTGTTAAGAGAACAAAGTGTCAGTTAAAGTAGCATTCAATAATTGTTTAAAAATGGGATGTACTGATAGAAAAAATTTATTTCTTTAATGTTTATATAAAAATTAATGTCAATATCTTTTGTATATCAACAGATAAACAATGTAAGGCAGAGCAGCAAACAAATGGTACCTGCACCCAATAGCAAATGAGGGAAACAACAGACGGTATACGGTGTAATTCAGTATTATGCTGTCTTTATGGTTGTCTTTTTCTAATTCCATTGTAAAATTCACGTTGAGGTATAAGCTATTAAGCTTGTTATTCATGAATAATATAATGTCAAGTTTATTACAACTGCAGGTATACACTAAATGAGAGATTATCATATGCTTTCATGTATGACAAGCTTGTTTGTTAAATAGAGTGTTATGCACTTACTTCTTAGTTAATAATGAAAACATGTCTCATAAAACTGACATAAATTACAATGTATGGTCTTTTTCAACTTGAAACATTTTATCTAATTTGTATTTACTTTATGAATTTATTTTATTGTACTACATCAAGTTTAAAGTATATTCATAAG